>NW_028319721.1:0-92007 GCF_062004578.1 Staurois parvus | reverse complement strand
CTCCCAGTAACCCCCCCCCCCCCCTCCACACTCTCTTCTCCCAGTAACCCCCCCCACACTCTCTTCTCCTAGTAACCCCCCCTCCACACTCTCTTCTCCCAGTATCCCCCCCCCCTTCCACACTCTTCTCCCAGTATCCCCCCCCCTCCTTCCACACTCTTCTCCCAGTATCCCCCCCCCTTCCACACTCTTCTCCCAGTATCCCCCCCTTCCACACTCTCTTCTCCCAGTATCCCCCCCCTTCCACACTCTCTTCTCCCAGTACCCCCCCCTTCCTCCACACTCACTTCTCCCAGTACCCCCCCCCTTCCTCCACACTCACTTCTCCCAGTACCCCCCCCCTTCCTCCATACTCTTCTCCCAGTATCCCCCCTTCCTCCATACTCTTCTCCCAGTATCCCCCCTTCCACACTCTCTTCTCCCAGTATCCCCCCCCTTCCACACTCTCTTCTCCCAATATCCCCCCACCCCCTTCCACACTCTCTTCTCCCAATATCCCCCCACCCCCTTCCACACTCTCTTCTCCCAATATCCCCCCACCCCCTTCCACACTCTCTTCTCCCAGTATCCCCCCCCCCTTCCACTCTCTTCTCCCAGTATCCCCCCCCCCCTTCCACACTCTTCTCCCAGTACCCCCCCCCTTCCACACTCTTCTCCCAGTACCCCCCCCCTCCACACTCTTCTCCCAGTATCCCCCCCTTCCACACTCTTCTCCCAGTATCCCCCCCCCTTCCACACTCCACTCTTCTCCCAGTATCCCCCCCCTTCCACACTCCACTCTTCTCCCAGTATCCCCCCCCCTTCCACACTCTTCTCTCAGTATCCCCCACCTTCCACACTCTTCTCCCAGTATCCCCCCCCCCTTCCACACTCTTCTCCCAGTATCTCCCCCCCCCTTCCACACTCTCTTCTCCCAGTATCCCCCCCTTCCACACTCTCTTCTCCCAGTATCCCCCCCTTCCACACTCTCTTCTCCCAGTATCCCCCCCTTCCACACTCTCTTCTCCCAGTATCCCCCCCCTTCCACACTCTCTTCTCCCAGTATCCCCCCCCCTTCCACACTCTCTTCTCCCAGTATCCCCCCCCCCTTCCACACTCTCTTCTCCCAGTATCCCCCCCCCCTTCCACACTCTCTTCTCCCAGTATCCCCCCCCCCTTCCACACTCTCTTCTCCCAGTATCCCCCCCCCCTTCCACACTCTCTTCTCCCAGTATCCCCCCCCCCTTCCACACTCTCTTCTCCCAGTATCCCCCCCCCCCCTTCCACACTCTCTTCTCCCAGTATCCCCCCCCCTTCCACACTCTCTTCTCCCAGTATCCCCCCCCCTTCCACACTCTCTTCTCCCAGTATCACCCCCCCTTCCACACTCTTCTCCCAGTATCCCCCCCCCTTCCACACTCTTCTCCCAGTATCCCCCCCTTCCACACTCTCTTCTCCCAGTATCCCCCCCCCTTCCACACTCTTCTCTCAGTATCCCCCCCCCCTTCCACACACTCTTCTCCCAGTATCCCCCCCCCCTTCCACACACTCTTCTCCCAGTATCCCCCTTCCTCCACACTCTTCTCCCAGTATCCCCCCCCCCTTCCACACACTCTTCTCCCAGTATCCCCCCTTCCACACTCTCTCCTCCCAGTATCCCCCCTTCCACGCTTGGTACTCCCAGTGTAATCCTCACCCTCAGGGCCTCCAGTCGATGCTCCTGGGTGGAGCCGGGCTCCATGATGATGGTGACGGCCCTCACTAGCTGCTCACATAAACCCTGCACTTGCTCCGCCATCTTCCCGGGGTCTTCTCACCGACAATCCAACGAGAAGATCGATTAGCCGCGCATGTGCTAAACCGGCATGGGATACACCGAGCATGCGCACTGTGGAACCTCCCGCGCCTGCGCACAGACACGCTACAACTGGGAGATCGTACGCATGAGCAGACTCCTCCTTCACGCCGGGCTCAGTGCTGTCTCCGCCCATTGATCAGATGTCATCATCCTGTCAAGTCGGAAGCGGGAATGTGAGAGGGCACTTACCGAACAAAATCTACCTGAGGAGAGTCCACCTACCGACCATCTACCTACCTGAGGCGAGGGGGAGAGTCCACCTACCCACCTTATCCCTATTACATCTGAGGTGAGTGTGTGTCAACATACCTACCTACCCCCCTGCCATCTGAGGAGAAGTGAGAGTCCACCTACCAACCAGCTACCTACCTGCTTACCCCCTTTCTGTCTTAGGAGAGGTCAGAGAGTATCTACCTACCTGACCTTCCTGCAGTCCATCTGAGAAAAGTTGAGAGAGTGCCCACCTACCTACCAACTTACCGCCTACCTGCCTTCATTGCAACTGAGGAAAGGTGAGAGCGTGCCCACCTACCTGCCTTGCCTACTTACCCCCTTTCTGTCTGAGAAGAGGGGAGCGAGCGCCCACCTACCGACCAACTAACTTACCACCTACCTACCTGACCTTCCTGCAGTCCATCTGAGAAAAGTTGAGAGAGTGCCCACCTACCGACCAACTAACTTACAGCCTACCTACCTGACCTTCCTGCAGTCCATCTGAGAGTTGAGAGCGCGTCTACCTACCTGCCTTGCCTACTTACCCCCTTTCTGTCTGAGAAGAGGGGAGCGAGCGCCCACCTACCAACTAACTTACAGCCTACCTACCTGACCTTCCTGCAGTCCATCTGAGAGTTGAGAGAGTGCCCACCTACTGACTTACTAGCTACCTGGCCTCCGTACAGTCCATCTTAGCAGAGGTGAGTGGAGAGGGTGCCAACGTACTGACCAACCACCTACCTACTTACCTCCTTTCCGTCCTAGGAAAGGTGAGAGCGCCTACCTACCTACTGGCCAACTAACTTACCACCTAACCTGACTTCCCTTCAGTCCATCTGATGAGAGGTGAGAGAGTGCCCACCTACCTACCGACCAACTACCTATCTGACCTCTACACCTGATGAGAGGTGAGAGCATCCAAATACCTGGTGAAGGAACACCTATCTACCGACCAGCTTGCAACCTACCTGATCCCCCTTCCATCTGAAGAAAGGCGGGAGACCACTTGCAGACTAACTACCTACCTTCTTACCTGCTTTCTATTTGAGGAGAGTTGAGAGAGTACCCACCAACACTACCTACCTGACCTTTCTTCACTCCATCTGAGGAGAGGTGAGAGAGTGGTCACCTACCAACAAACTACCTACCTACTTATCCCCTTTTCCATCCTAGGGAATGAGAGAATGCCTACCTACCTACTGGCCAACTAGCTTATGACCTAACCTGACCTCAATCCATCTGAGAAGAGGTGAGAGAGTGCCCACATACCGACCCACTAACTTACTACCTACCTGACCTCTCTACGGTCCATCTTAGAGGTGAGAGAGTGCCCACATACCGACCCACTAACTTACTACCTACCTGACCTCTCTACGGTCCATCTTAGAGGTGAGAGAGTGCCCATGTACCAACCCACTAACTTACTACCTACCTGACCTCCCTACGGTCCATCTTTAAAGTTGTTAGAGAGTGCCCATGTACTGACCAACCACCCACCTACGTACCCCCTTTCCGTCCTAGGAGAGCACCTACCTACCTAATGACCAACTAACTTACTACCTACCTGACTTCCCTTCATTCCATCTGTTGAGAGGTGAGAGAGTGGCCACCTACCGACAAACTACCTACCTACTTACCTCCTTTGCATCCTAGAAAAGGCGAGAGAGCACCTACCTACTGGCCAACTAGCTTACCACCTAACTTGACCTCAATCTATCTGAGCAGTGAGAAAGTGCCCACCTACCAACTCACTAACTTGCCTACCTAGGAGACCACTTACAGACTACTTATCTTCTTACCTGCTTTCTATTTGAGAAGCGTTAAGAGAGTGCCCACCTACCCACCAACTTCACCTACCTGACCTCTCTTCACTCCATCTGAAGAGAGGTGAGAGAGTGCCCACCTACTGACCACCCACCCACCTACGTATCCCCTTTCCATCCTAGGAGAGGTGAGAGAGCACCTTCCTACCTACTGGCCAACTAGCTTACCACCTACCTGACTTCCCTTCGGTCTGTCTGATGAGAGGTGACAGAGTGCCTACCTACCAACCAACTACCTATCTGACTCTACATCTGAGGAGTGGTGTGAGAGAGCATCCAAATACCTACCTAACCCCCTCTTTTTGGTGAAAGAACACCTATCTACCGACCAGCTTGCAACCTACCTGATCCCCCTTCCATCTGAGGAGAGGTGGAAGACCACTTACAGACTACCTACCTTCTTACCTGCTTTCTATTTGAGGAGAGTTTATAGAGTACCCACCAACTCTACCCACCTGACCTCTCTTCACTCAATCTGAGGAGAGTTGAGAGTGGCCACCTACCGACAAACCACCTACCTACTTACACCCTTTCCATCCTAGGTATGGTGTGAGAGTGCCTACTGACCAACTAGCTTACTACCTACCTGACCTCTCTTCAGTCCATCTGAGGAAAGTTGAGAAAACGCTCACCTACTAACCAACTACATATGTACCTACCCCCTTTTCATCTGAGGAGAGGTGAAAGACCACCTACTGACCAACTACCTACCGCCACCTACTTAAATACCGCTTTTCCATCTGAGGAGAGTTGAGAGTGCCCACATACCAACCCACTAACTTACTACCTACCTGACCTCCCATTGAACCACCTGAGAAGTAAGAGAGCACCCACCTACCAATCAACTACATACAGTATATACATACCCCCTTTCCATTTGAGGAGAGGTGACAAAGCGTTCACCTACCCCCCCCCCCCCCATCCATCTGAGGAGCAGCCTACTACTTACACCCTTCTTCCATCCAAGGAGAGATGAGAGTTTTCAGCTATTTACCTACCTAACCACCTACATACTGACCACCTCACCCCCCTCCTCCCAGTCCATCAGCTACTGACCCCCTACCTACACACATTGTGAATTGGTGCCCAAAACTGAACTGCATATTCCAGATGAGGTGTTACTAATGATTTGTATCGGGGAGAATGATCTCTCTCTCCACTGAG
Organism: Staurois parvus; assembly: GCF_062004578.1. Classification (NCBI taxonomy): domain Eukaryota; kingdom Metazoa; phylum Chordata; class Amphibia; order Anura; family Ranidae; genus Staurois; species Staurois parvus. Next base: position 86,970 of record NW_028319721.1, on the reverse strand, counting down.
ATGGGATTTATAATCCCAGACCCGATATTGTCTATAAATATATTAAAAAGTAAGGGGCCCAACACTGAACCTTGGGGTACCCCACTGACAACACTGAACCTTGGGGTACCCCACTGATAACACTGAACCTTGGGGTACCCCACTGATAACACTGAACCTTGGTGTACCCCACTGATAACACTGAACCTTGGGGTACCCCACTAATAACACTGAACCTTGGGGTACCCCACTGATAACACTGAACCTTGGGGTACCCCACTAATAACACTGAACCTTGGGGTACCCCACTGACACCCCGAGACAATTCAGAGTATGAATCATTAACTACTACTCTCTGAATACCATTAGCCAGTTTTCTATCCATTTACATACAGATTTTTCCAGCCTGTAGACTTTACCTTACACATTAGCTCTGTGTGGGGAACTGTGTCAAACGCTTTAGCAAAATCCAAATATACCACGTCCACCGCCACCCCTCTGTCCAAGTATACCACGTCCGCCGCCACCCCTCTGTCCAAGTATACCACGTCCGCCGCCACCCCTCTGTCCAAGTATACCACGTCCGCCGCCACCCCTCTGTCCAAGTATACCACGTCCGCCGCCACCCCTCTGTCCAAGTATACCACGTCCGCCGCCACCCCTCTGTCCAAGTATACCGCGTCCGCCGCCACCCCTCTGTCCAAGTATACCGCGTCCGCCGCCACCCCTCTGTCCAAGTATACCGCGTCCGCCGCCACCCCTCTGTCCAAGTATACCGCGTCCGCCGCCACCCCTCTGTCCAAGTATACCACGTCCGCCGCCACCCCTCTGTCCAAGTATACCACGTCCGCCGCCACCCCTCTGTCCAAGTATACCACGTCCGCCGCCACCCCTCTGTCCAAGTATACCACGTCCGCCGCCACCCCTCTGTCCAAGTATACCACGTCCACCGCCACCCCTCTGTCCAAGTATACCACGTCCACCGCCACCCCTCTGTCCAAGTATACCACGTCCACCGCCACCCCTCTGTCCAAGTATACCACGTCCACCGCCACCCCTCTGTCCAAGTATACCACGTCCACCGCCACCCCTCTGTCCAAGTATACCACGTCCACCGCCACCCCTCTGTCCAAGTATACCACGTCCACCGCCACCCCTCTGTCCAAGTATACCACGCCCACCGCCACCCCTCTGTCCAAGTATACCACGTCCACCGCCACCCCTCTGTCCAAGTATACCACGTCCACCGCCACCCCTCTGTCCAAGTATACCACGTCCACCGCCTCCCCTCTGTCCAAGTATACCACGTCCACCGCCACCCCTCTGTCCAAGTATGCCACGTCCACCGCCACCCCTCTGTCCAAGTATACCACGTCCCCCGCCACCCCTCTGTCCAAGTATACCACGTCCATCGCCACCCCTCTGTCCAAGTATACCACGTCCACCGCCACCCCTCTGTCTAAGGTTTTGCTCACCTCCTCATAAAAAGAAATCAGATTTGTGTGACAACTTCTGTCTTTCATGACTCCATGATGTCTGTTGCTTAAAATATTTTTTCCAGCAAGAACTCCTCTCTGTGATCTTTTATTAAACTCTCCATTATCTTCCCAACTAGAGAAGTTACACTAACAGGTGCATAATTACTTGGTAAAGATTTTGACCCCTTTTTAAATATTGGCCCCACATTGGCCTTACGCCAGTCCAGTGGTACTATGCCAGTCATTAAAGTGTCCCTAAAAATTAGAAACAATGGCTGTGAAATGACAGAGCTCAATTCTTTAAGGCCCCCGTGGGTGTATGTCATCTGGTCCAGGGGCTTTATTCACCTTTATTCTGTCTAAATATTTCTGCATCATATCAGTTGTGAGCCAATGTGGATCATCTGGAGCTGTGTCAGTACCACCCCCCATTATGGACAAGAGCCCCCCCATGCTCCTTTGTATACAGAGAGCTGAAGAAGAGATTTCATACATTTGCCTTCTTTGTCCCCAGTCACCCCCTCTAGATGATTCTGTAAAGGGCCTACATGCTGGGACTGAACCTTTTACTATTAATATATGTGATGAATTTTTGGGGGTCGGTCCTGCAAAAGATATTTTGCAATCTGTCGTTCGTTTTCAATTTTTGCGCCTTTATTTCCTTTTTGCATATTCTGTTCTATTCTTTGTAATGTGTAATCGATGATCGTGTTCCTTCATTTTTATATCTAATCAAAGCTCTTTTCTTATTATCTTTAGCTTTTTTAACTTTGGCCGTAAGCCACATAGGTTTGATTTTTAGCCTTTTAAACTTGTTGCCCATGGGAATATATTTTGCAGTGTGGTCACATACAGTCTTTTTGAAGAACTCCCATTTCTGTGTTGTGTTCATCAATGCCAATATTCCCTCCTAGTCTAAGTCTTGGAGAGCAGCTCTCAGCCTTGGAAAACTAGCAGGACCCAAAGAAGAAAATAAAACAACTACAAGCACCAGCAGCCAAAAGTAAAACTTTTTCACTTTCCACTTAAATTTCCCACTCTCTTTAGCTATCAGCCAGCAAAAAATGCCATTATATTGTATACAATACTGCCGGTGTTACCGAGGACACGGGACAGCCTCCATTATATTGTATACAATACTGCCGGTGTTACCGAGGACACGGGACGGCCTCCATTATATTGTATACAATACTGCCGGTGTTACCGAGGACACGGGACGGCCTCCATTATATTGTATGGAATACTGCCGGTGTTACCGAGGACACGGGACAGCCTCCATTATATTGTATACAATACTGCCGGTGTTACCGAGGACACGGGACAGCCTCCATTATATTGTATACAATACTGCCGGTGTTACCGAGGACACGGGACGGCCTCCATTATATTGTATACAATACTGCCGGTGTTACCGAGGACACGGGACAGCCTCCATTATATTGTATACAATACTGCTGGTGTTACCGAGGACACGGGACGGCCTCCATTATATTGTGTATATAATACTGCCGGTGTTACCGAGGACACGGGACTGTCTTCATTATATTGTATGGAATACTGCCGGTGTTACCGAGGACACGGGACGGCCTCCATTATATTGTATGGAATACTGCCGGTGTTACCGAGGACACGGGACTGTCTTCATTATATTGTATGGAATACTGCCGGTGTTACCGAGGACACGGGACAGCCTCCATTATATTGTATACAATACTGCTGGTGTTACCGAGGACACGGGACGGCCTCCATTATATTGTGTATATAATACTGCCGGTGTTACCGAGGACACGGGACTGTCTTCATTATATTGTATGGAATACTGCCGGTGTTACCGAGGACACGGGACGGCCTCCATTATATTGTATACAATACTGCCGGTGTTACCGAGGACACGGGACAGCCTCCATTATATTGTATACAATACTGCTGTTGTTACCAAGGACACGGGACGGCCTCCATTATATTGTATACAATACTGCCGGTGTTACCGAGGACACGGGACGGCCTCCATTATATTGTATACAATACTGCTGTTGTTACCGAGGACACGGGACAGCCTCCATTATATTGTATACAATACTGCTGTTGTTACCGAGGACACGGGACAGCCTCCATTATATTGTATACAATACTGCCGGTGTTACCGAGGACACGGGACGGCCTCCATTATATTGTGTATATAATACTGCCGGTGTTACCGAGGACACGGGACGGCCTCCATTATATTGTATACAATACTGCCGGTGTTACCGAGGACACGGGACGGCCTCCATTATATTGTATGGAATACTGCCGGTGTTACCGAGGACACGGGACGGCCTCCATTATATTGTGTATATAATACTGCCGGTGTTACCGAGGACACAGGACGGCCTCCATTATATTGTATGGAATACTAAGTTTGTTGGTCTAGGAGCTGATTAACCTGCTAGCATGTTTTTTTGGAGTGAAAGAGGAAACCTAAAAAGGCACAGGGAGAACATGCAAACTCCATGCAGACAGTGTCCTGGTTAAGATTCAGATTTAGGACCCCAGTACTTCAAGGTTGTCATGCTGATTACTAAGCCCTTGTTCTGACACGCCCGCACACGCAGACACGCGCACACGCAGACACGCGCACACACAGACACGCGCACACACGATATCCTTGTCAATGAGTGCAGCAGAGACCTCTTTTCTCATTGTAAATAAGATGCCTCTTTGACAGGTTCTCTTTGCTATCTAGATCTGTATTTTCATATATAATACATGCAATCTGATGTTCTCTCATTTTTCCCCTCACAGATAAGTGTGTGGACAGATCTGTTCTGAGCAGCCTCATCTCTTCGTTCCCCCCCCCCCCGGCAGCACTATGGATTCTGGTCAGGATCATGTGATCGCTCTCATAGATATGGATTGTTTCTATGTCCAGGTAGAGCAGAGGTTGCGGCCGGAGCTAAAGAAGAAGCCAGTGGCTGTGGTGCAGTACAAGACCTGGAAGGGAGGAGGGTAAGGGGTGGCCATGTTCAGTGTTTTGGGAGCAGACGGCAATGTGTGCGGAAGCTCAATGTCCTGGTGGAGCTCTGTCTTCTGCCAGAGGGTAATTTTGGGGTCTTGATGTATCCCTGCCATACATGGAACTTCTGTCTCCAGTGGAAAATCTAATATGGAGATGAACCAGAATGTCCCACCTCCGAGGATCACAAATTGGCTCGCACCTCCTGTGCAGGGTGTACCACCCATACGGGGAGGAGCCATTTTTGCTTTTTCTCAGTCTGTTGTTTTCCAAAATTAACATTTTTTTTTTTTTAAAAGAAACAATTTGTCTATATTTTCTACAGGAGGGGTCAGCAGCCCCTAGAACGTGTACCCAAGTTGGCATACAAAGGCTGTAAATAGGAAGCCTACCAACCAGCACATATACTTGTATATAAAGTACAAAGGATAGTCCATTCTGAAGAGCTACAAAAAACTAAACCTTTAGTACAAGCGTTTCGGACCCCTCGTCGGGTGCAACCGTTTCGGACCCCTCGTCGGGTGCAACCGTTTCGGACCCCTCGTCGGGGTCATACTAAATCATACTTCTCTAGGTGGATGCAGCATCGGTCTGATGCTGCATCCGTCCCCGGCCAGCTATAAGGGTGAGAAATGTGCGATCGAAAACTGCTGATTGCTCAGTTCTCCCTGCTGCTCTGAGCAGAGAGTGATGACTGTCAGTCACTGGAGCACTGTGCTGCAGAGGGGGAGGGAGAGGCTGAGTCAGATGCCTCTCCGGACAACTGGGTGGATCCCGACTTTAAAGTCGGGATCTTTACCCAGCCTGGACCGACTGAGTGACGTCAGCCGATTGCAGACTTCAGCCTGTTGTCAGCCGAAGACTGGTCACGGGAGTGCAGAACTGACTGCACTTCTGTTATCCATCCATAGGAGAAGTACAGCCAAAAGCGTTTTGGCTGTACTACTTTAATTCTGAAGTGATTTATTTTTCTTTAGTACAGGTAAAATGTGGAATGGTCTGTGATATTTTTGTGTCTCTTTTATGAGAAGTTGGATAATTAGATTGAATAAGGACTTATGTAAGAGAATTCAGATGTTGCTTTCCGGTCTGAATAATACGGCGGGTAAAATAAATACTGAACACGTCACCATTTTTCTCAGTAAATATATTTCTAAAGGTGCTATTGACATGACATTTTCACGTCGGTAGCAACCCATGCAATCCATACATACAAAGAATCCAAAACAAACAAGTTAAGAAATTTAAGTTATGTGTAATAAAATGGAATGGCACCGGGAAAAAGCATTGAACACCTGAAGAAAGGGAGGTGCAAAAAGGCATGGAAAACCAAGACACCAGCTGAAATCTATCAGTAATTAGAAAGCAATCCTACCGCTTGTCAGTGCAAACTAATATCAGCAGGTTCAGTCTCAACTGATGGCCTATAAAAAGGTGTCCAATTACCAAGGTGTCACACAAGAAACATCTCATGATGGGTGAAAGCAAAGAGCTCTCTCAAGACCTTCACATCCTTATTGTTGCAAACATACTGATGACATTGGTTACTGAAGGATTTCTAAACTTCTAAACATTCCAGTGAGCGCTATTGAGGCCATAATCCGGAAGTGCAAAGAACATCATTTCTCCATAAACCGGCCACGACCAGGTGCTCCTCTCAAGATTTCTGACAGATGAGTGAAAAGAATGATCAGAAGAGTTGTCCAAGAGCCAAGGACCACTTGTGGAGAGCTTCAGAATGACCTGGAATTAGCTGGTACAATTGTTTTGAAGAAAACAATAAGTAGTGCACTCACCCGTCCTGGCCTGTATGCACGTCACCACGCAAGACTCCATTACTGAAGAAAAAGCATGTTGAAGCTCATATAAAGTTTGCTGCACAACATTCAGACTAGCCTGTGAAATACTTGAAAAATATAGTCTGGTGAGATGAGACCAAAATGGAACTCTATGGATGCCATAATACACACCATGTTTGGAGGTCAAATCACATCACCCCAAAAACACCAAACCAACAGTGAAGCATGGCGGTGGGAACATCATGGAGTGGGGCTGTTTTTCAGCATATGGTACTGGCAAACATGTCATTAAAGGAAGGATGAATGGAAAAAATGGACCAAGACATTCTTGATAAAAATCTGCTGCCATCTACCAGGATGATGAAGATGAAACGGGGACGGACATTTCAGCAAAGACAAAGACCCAAAGCCGAGGAAACTCTCAATTGGTTTCAAAGAGAGAAAATAAAGCTGCTAGTATGGTCCAGCCAATCACCTGACTTGAATCCAATAGAAAATCTATGGAAAGAACTAAAGATCAGAGTTCATAGAAGAGGCCCCCGGAACCTTCAAGATTTGAAGACTGTGTGGAAGAACGGCCAAAATCACACCTGAGCAATGCATGCAACTAGTTTCTCCATACAGGAGGCGTCTTGAAGCTGTCATTACCAGCAAAGGTTTTTGTACAACGTATTAAATACATTTCAGTTAGCGTGTTCAATACTTTTTCCCTGCGTCATTCCATTTTATTACACATAACTTCATTTCTGAACTTATTTGTTTTGGTTTCTTTGTATGTATGGATTGCATGTGTTGTTACCGACATGTGGGGACAATTTCATGTTAATAGCACCTTTTAGAAATATATTTACTGAGAAAAATGGTGACGCGTTCAATACTTATTTTACCCGCTGTATCAGGGGTGGACTGACCATTTGGAAACTCGGGGGCCCGGGGTCAGTAGGGGGCCCCATGAGATGCCCCTGGTACCTTTTTTTTCATAAGCTTTTTTGAGTTTGGGCAAGGACTCGGGCCCCATGATCCCCTATTGCCCGGGGGCCCCATGAGTTGTCAGTCCGCCCCTGCGCTGTATGTATTATAAAGAATACCGCTGAATTTGTTTCATTTCATGTATCTAATGAATGCTGTTAATGGGTCTAAAAAATTGGTCTACTAAAGCATTTGTAACTCTTCAAATGAATTTACAAGGTGCTGCAGTTTGGACTGTTCTTGTGTGCAGTGGAGATTAGGAATTGTCCGTTTATCTGCTCTGCACCAAGTGGATCGTTTTGTGCTGTCCTGACCAAGTTGCAAGTGTGTGGGGGTTTTTTGTTTTTTTTTCCCCTCTCTCATAAATGACTAAGTTTTATATAAACGTCCCCCCTGCTGGCCAGCGGGTGCTGCAGACTTCACATGTCCAATCTGCTGATCAGTTGCTTGACTGCACTCTTATGGAAACTACTTCTGGAACAGATTGCACAGCTAATGTCTGCAACACCCAGAGGCTAGCAGGATTGAACATGCACATATTGGAGGATTCTGAGGATGTGTCCTTTTATATGACACTTGGGCACAGAACAGAGCACCGCTTCCTTCCTGGGGCAAAATCGAGCATGCTCAGTGGCACCTCCTGAAGATGAGGACCAGCTGGAATAGCATTGCCACTAGGGATGCACCGATACTTAGTATTTTCATGAGTATTGATGAAAATGCTTCCGATACCTGAAACTGATACTTTGCGCTGTGATTTGCGTCCATATAAAATGTATAGATGTAAATTGCACCACAAAGAATAGCATGCAATTTGAACAGGAATGCGATTTCTGTGAGGTTTCCACACTGTTCCTGTGTGAACCCAGACTTGTCACACAGGAGCGGTGCAGGAAATGTCCCTGCACCGAACCCATGCTGTCACAGAAGGAAAAGCTGGGGATTTAAAATCCCTGCGGCTTTCTCTCCTTTCAGTGCAGGGATGACAGTACGGGCTAGACGGCTTTTGATTGGTCAGCACTGCCACAGTGCTGACTAATCAGAAGCCCTCAAGCCCATGCTGTCATCCCTGCAAGGAGAGAAAGAAAGCCGCGGGGATTTCAAACCCCCAGACCTGTGAAGCGGCTTTCTCTGGTGTAGAAGGAGATGTGTGGTCATCCAAGTGAGGGATTTCTTGTGACTTTTATTCCTGGCTTCCATTCATGCTGTTCTTTTGCCAGTTTGAACGTTTCATTATCTTTTGATGTTGGTGACACTGTGATCTGTCTGCACAGGATTATAGCGGTCAGTTATGAAGCCCGGGCTTTTGGGGTGACCCGAAACATGTTTGCTAATGACGCTAAGAAGCTTTGCGCTGACCTGCAGCTTGCCCGTGTCAGCGAGGCTCATGGGAAAGCCGATCTGACAAAGTGAGTATAACTGGGGGAATGTGTTGGGAAGATGTGTCGGGAATGGGAACGCAGTTACATTCTCCATCCTTGCAGGTATCGGGAGGCCAGTGTGGAAGTGATGGAGGTCATGTCCCGGTTTGCCGTGGTTGAAAGAGCCAGCATTGACGAGGCTTACGTAGACCTGACTGAAGCCATACAGAAACGATTAAAGGACATGGAGGGCCAACCTGTATCGGAGGATATGCTGAGAAGTTCCTATGTCCAGGGCTATCCTCAGCTGAGCCCAACGTCAGAGGAGAGCCTCACCAAAGGTGACTGTGTTCTTTGCTCTATATATCCCGATTCCTAGTAATTGCCTCTAGTGACCATTCATCAAATTATGCAATGACCTGCTGGATGTTTTAGTTATTTTTATTACGTATCGATATCCTTTTTGTGAATATAGATGATTCTTCTTTGTGTGCTGACAGTGGCATCCCGAGGGGGGTGCGGTCCGCACTGGGTGACACCGACCACACCGGGTGACACCGGACCCGCTCCACAAAAGGGTAAGTTGTAAAGCAAGCCAACGATCCCCGGAGGATGGAACGATCCATCCTGCGGGGATCGTCGGCTTTCTTTACAACTTACCTTTTCTTGGAGCGGGTCCGGTGTCACCCCGTATCCCCTCAGGATCGTCGTCATGCAACCTATACGGGGTGACACCGATCCCGGTCCAAGAAAAAGTAAGTTGTAAAGAAAGCCAATGATCCCCACAGAATGGATCGGATCTGCGGATTGAGCATAATGGATCGGAGTCCGATCAATTATGCTGAATCCACAGATCTGATACATTCTGCGGGGATCGTCGGAGGGGTTGTCACCAAGTGTTACTGCACCGGGTGACACCAACCCTAGGGACGCCTCTGTGCGCTGGTCTTCTAAGGGCTATAAATATGTCGAGTCTTCCTACTTGCACTTCCTGGGCGCAATGCCATGATTGGCTGCACGATTCTTCTGCCACCTGCTGCTGTATTCAGACTCCTGCCCAAAGATCATTTTTCTTGGCATTAAATGTATTACTAAATTAAAATATTTTCTTAGAGAGCCAGGCCTCATAGCCTGTGTTGATGGCCTATGGACTTGTGTCCGTGAAACCAGTATGAGACGCTTCTGAGGTCATTCAGAATCCATTGATGGGTGCAGCTGACCACCTCTGATCTTCATTGGACTGTCTGCAAGCAGATTTTGCATTCCCATAGACTTTTTAATACAGGCGTGCCTAAACCTAAATGCAAAAATGTAATAAATTGCACCTTGGCAGTCCTCCGTTGTGGTGGCTTCATTAGCTTTTTATTTTTTTTAAAGTGGTTGTAAACCTCAAACATGAAATATGAGCAAAGCATTTCCCTCTATAGTATGAACTGGTCTCAGTTCAGAGCACCGAGTGTCATTTCTGTCTACTGCTTCCTTTCTCTGCTATCAGCACAAGTCACTTCTGACAGGTTTTCCTGATGACAGGGGAGGGAGCTCCAGCAGATTGACAGCCTCAGCTCTGTTCCAGTGAGCTGTGTGGGGAGGGTGTGTACCTTCTCTCCAATTGGCTCTCGGAGCTCTTCTCACTAAGCTCTGCAGAGTGTAATTTCAGAACTCTCAGACAAGCTTTATAAATTCTGGACCTTGAATGGATGTAGAGAGGACTACAGATAAACGGGTACTATTTATGTAGGGGGATTTATTTCATCTCTGTGCATCACCGGAGGTTAATCACATCACTGGGTGTATGTAAGAGTTTACATCCACTTTAACCCTTTGGTGCCGACCGCATCCGGGCCCTTTAAGAGCTCTAAAAGCCGGGAGGCGGGCCTTCAGGTCATAGGACCGCTGTTTGGCTGTTACAGCGGTAACGTGATCAGAAAGCTCCTGATTGCAAGTATGCATTGGGAGCTACTGATCACTGCTGGCTATCGTGCTGGGAGTGTGCTCAGTAAGTTGTTGTAACAGGGCCGCATATATGTGTGCGACCGGCTTTAAAAGGTTATTTTAAAGTGGAACTTTAGTCCAGAATATTGAGCCCGGGTTCAAAATGATGCGGAATTCGCAGCGGTTTCTGTTGGAATTCCGCATCGCATCACAATCGCACCCCGTTCATGTGAACTGCTGTGTGTATGTTAACAACGCCCCAAAATCTGCGATGTGCAGAATAGGATCGCATGAGTGTGAATACCCATGCAATCCGATTCTAGTGACCAAAAAAAGGGTCTTGCACCTTTTTGGTGTGGATGCGGTGCAATTTGAGCCACATTTTTAAGGTGACTTTACACAGCTGACGTTACCAGTGTTATCGAAACGCCCCGTGTGCATGGAGCCCGAGTCCTCATGCACACTAGACGTTTTTACAGCGGCTGTTTTTGGCTTTTGACGTTTTTTTCTACAGCCAGTAAACCCCCCAGCATGTTCTCCTATGTGTCCATCCCCAGCGTGTTATCCTATGTGTCCATCCCCGGCATGTTCTCCTATGTGTCCATCCCCGGCATGTTCTCCTATGTGTCCATCCCCGGCGTGTTCTCCTAGGTGTCCATCCCCGGCGTGTTCTCCTAGGTGTCCATCCCCGGCGTGTTCTCCTAGGTGTCCATCCCCGGCGTGTTCTCCTAGGTGTCCATCCCCGGCGTGTTCTCCTAGGTGTCCATCCCCGGCGTGTTCTCCTAGGTGTCCATCCCCGGCGTGTTCTCCTAGGTGTCCATCCCCGGCGTGTTCTCCTAGGTGTCCATCCCCGGCGTGTTCTCCTAGGTGTCCATCCCCGGCGTGTTCTCCTAGGTGTCCATCCCCGGCGTGTTCTCCTAGGTGTCCATCCCCGGCGTGTTCTCCTAGGTGTCCATCCCCGGCGTGTTCTCCTAGGTGTCCATCCCCGGCGTGTTCTCCTAGGTGTCCATCCCCGGCGTGTTCTCCTAGGTGTCCATCCCCGGCGTGTTCTCCTAGGTGTCCATCCCCGGCGTGTTCTCCTAGGTGTCCATCCCCGGCGTGTTCTCCTAGGTGTCCATCCCCGGCGTGTTCTCCTAGGTGTCCATCCCCGGCGTGTTCTCCTAGGTGTCCATCCCCGGCGTGTTCTCCTAGGTGTCCATCCCCGGCGTGTTCTCCTAGGTGTCCATCCCCGGCGTGTTCTCCTAGGTGTCCATCCCCGGCGTGTTCTCCTAGGTGTCCATCCCCGGCGTGTTCTCCTAGGTGTCAATGCACACACAGACTGGAATCAACATTTTTTTGGCTGGAAAAAAACCCAGGACTAGTGGGATTCTAGGAGTTTTTTAGCTGTAAAAACGCTCTAATGCTGAAAAACGCGATAAAACACTGCAAACCGGCATTTTTGGACTACCATTAAAAAAACCCTGCTAAACGCTAATGCAAAAAAGCTGAAAAACTCACGTTTTTAGTGTGACTTTACACAGCTACCATGCAAAGCTGCACCAGTTTTTGTAAATCGGCCCCTGTATGACGAGAGGGTATTATTATTATTATTATTATTATTTATTATTATTATAAATATGCAGTGATTTTTGCTAATTGGCTGTGTTGCCTGACAGAGGAGCTGCGCTGTCTGGGGGTGAAGCAGTGGCTGAAGTCCCTCCCCCTGGGGACCCCGTGTAGTCCTGAGCTGAATCTGACTGTTGGAGCCATCATCGTAGAGGAGATGAGGGCGGCGGTTGAACAAGAGACCACCTTTCAATGCTCTGCTGGGATTTCTTACAACAAGGTGACCATCAGAAGGGCCGCACTACTTTGGCAGTGGAGGCATTTTTCTCTTTGTGCTGAATGTTTGTCACTTGATTTTATGTTAAAATGGAGTACAAAGTATGTGTACAACTTTTATATCTGTTTCAAACTAGTTTTAGATTTTTGCAGATGATGTATAAAATAGTTGAGGCTTGGGTGTTGTATATGACAATGAGAAGAAAAGGTCCAAGCGCATGTTGTATATGACAATGAGAAGAAAAGGTCCAAGCGCATGTTGTATATGACAATGAGAAGAAAAGGTCCAAGCGCATGTTGTATATGACAATGAGAAGAAAAGGTCCAAGCGCATGTTGTATATGACAATGAGAAGAAAAGGTCCAAGCGCATGTTGTATATGACAAGCAAATGAGGCCTTGGTGAGAACAGAGCGGTTGTGGCTATATTGCGGGATGAATGATCTGCTTAGGGAATGGAGTTTCTTGTGTTTGGATGCCTTTTGTATCAGCTGTTTTATTTTACTCTCCCTCTTCCTCTCTCCTGACATCGTCTAGGTTCTGGCAAAGTTGGCTTGTGGATTTAATAAACCAAACCGCCAAACGATCCTCTCTCAGAACTCTGTACCGGAACTATTCGATCAGCTGCCTATTGGAAAGGTGTAAGTGTGGGGTGCAGGGAGGAGATGGGAATCAGAATTCGTAACTGTAGGGCTCCATGAACACCTGTGCAGTTGTCATGCAACTTTGGACACCTAAAGTCGCATGAGAAGTTGCAGCCCATTGTTTTCAGTGGCACCTGTTCAAATCAATGCGGCTTTGAAAAGGTTGCTGTACTACTTTGATCCGACTTTATACTCTCTGGTACGAAGATGCATCAAAGGTACACTCTAACTCATGCAACTTCTGCGTCACACAAGGATGAATGGAGCCTAAAAGCACAAACTCTGCCTGCTAGTTTTCTACAAATACCTCAACAAACAGTGATGTACAGACAGAGCAATCATATCGGCCAGCCATTCTCAATCTTGTTTTACCCCAGAGGAATCCTTGAAATGTTCAGGTCTGAACCCCCCTGCTAAATTTAATTCATCAGAGTTTGTGTGGAGAATATCTCTTTAGAGTTGTTGTCAATGGGAAGGGTACCCCCACACAGCAGTATTTAGAATGCTATCCTTGCATTGAATATTGTATACCCATGCTATGGTTAGTGAATATTAAAGCGTTACTAAACCCACAACAGTACAATCAGTCTGTATATACAGTAAAGCATGCTTGTTATACTCACTGTGGAACCTAAGGGGTTAATCCTCCACACTGTGTAAAAATGCTGTTTGATCCTGTCTTCTCTGATCCTCCTCTTCCTCTTCCAGTGTCCCCCTCTTATCTCTTGGTAAGACATATCTTGTGGAGACACTCTGCACATGCTCAGACTATGTGTATTGCTAGAGAGGTTTGGTTTTTTTTTCTTGGGAGAGTGCATGTGATCAGCACAGGGCCAAGCAGCACTGTCCAGACAGAGGTCAGGGGTTCTGCATCCTCCTGGAGGAGAAATAAATCTCCTACAAGCTTTAACCAGTGCTCTGCTGGACGCCGATAGAAGTCACAAGACTGCTATATACTGCTGATGAGAAAAAGCATTTAGCAGTTCACTAAAATAATTGCATTTCCATATTCTGTGTACTGTGGGGGACCGGATATAGTGAATGCGGGGTCCGGGGAGAGCGGATATAGTGAATGCGGGGTCCGGGGAGAGCGGATATAGTGAATGCGGGGTCCGGGGAGAGCGGATATAGTGAATGCGGGGTCCGGGGAGAGCGGATATAGTGAATGCGGGGTCCGGGGAGAGCGGATATAGTGAATGCGGGGTCCGGGGAGAGCGGATATAGTGAATGCGGGGTCCGGGGAGAGCGGATGTAGTGAATGCGGGGTCCGGGGAGAGCGGATGTAGTGAATGCGGGGTCCGGGGAGACCGGATGTAGTGAATGCGGGGTCCGGGGAGACCGGATGTAGTGAATGCGGGGTCCGGGGAGACCGGATGTAGTGAATGCGGGGTCCGGGGAGACCGGATGTAGTGAATGCGGGGTCCGGGGAGACCGGATGTAGTGAATGCGGGGTCCGGGGAGACCGGATGTAGTGAATGCGGGGTCCGGGGAGACCGGATGTAGTGAATGCGGGGTCCGGGGAGACCGGATGTATTGAATGCGGGGTCCGGGGAGACCGGATGTAGTGAATGCGGGGTCCGGGGAGACCGGATGTAGTGAATGCGGGGTCCGGGGAGACCGGATGTAGTGAATGCGGGGTCCGGGGAGATCGGATGTAGTGAATGCGGGGTCCGCGGAGAGCGGATGTAGTGAATGCGGGGTCCGGGGAGAGCGGATGTAGTGAATGCGGGGTCCGGGGAGAGCGGATGTAGTGAATGCGGGGTCCGGGGAGAGCGGATGTAGTGAATGCGGGGTCCGGGGAGAGCGGATGTAGTGAATGCGGGGTCCGGGGAGAGCGGATGTAGTGAATGCGGGGTCCGGGGAGAGCGGATGTAGTGAATGCGGGGTCCGGGGAGAGCGGATGTAGTGAATGCGGGGTCCGGGGAGAGCGGATGTAGTGAATGCGGGGTCCGGGGAGAGCGGATGTAGTGAATGCGGGGTCCGGGGAGAGCGGATGTAGTGAATGCGGGGTCCGGGGAGAGCGGATGTAGTGAATGCGGGGTCCGGGGAGACCGGATGTAGTGAATGCGGGGTCCGGGGAGACCGGATATGGTGAATGCGGGGTCCGGGGAGACCGGATGGTGAATACAGGGTCCTGGGTTTAGTAACACTATAAATCCCTTAAAACAACAAGAGTCAAGAAGCTTTTGAATGGATCAAATCTAAATCTGGGCTCCTCTCTCCGTTGCTCCTCCAGTCAACCGCAAGATTCAGAGATGTATGTTCATTGTATGTAAAGAGGCTCACAAAGAGATCTACATAGTGTAATACTGCCTTCTTTTTTAATTAAAGGTCATTAAAAACTGGTTACACTTACAAGATTATAGATAAGAAAGGCACAAAATGCAGAAACACTGTGGCAGCATGCGATCCGCCAGCCGCATGTGACATCACTGGAAGTCCCCGTCTAACACATATGACCCCTCCCACAGAGCGCCTTCATGAGATTCTGAAGACTCCCTGTGTGAGGGACAAAACGCGTTAGTTGGGGGACTTCCGGTGACATCCCATCCGGCCAGTGGAACGTACTCCGCTGCTGCAATATGTTACTTAATAGGACATATGTGATGAGGGCAGCGCTGTTAATATATGGAATCTTTTAGAATGCTATCCTTACCAATAGCTAAAAAGATCTGCCAAGTGGCATTGCACCCAGAAACATGCAGGGACAATCGGATGGGAAGTCAATCAGACACAGGTCAGGGAACCCCTAGTAGCCTCTGGAGGAACCCTGGCTGATGAGGGCTATAGAACTGCAGCATGTGAGCCATATAACTTCTTCCCATCAACGTTGAGCCATCCAACTCTTTTGCTCATACAGTATAGGCAGATTCAGAGACTGACTGGTACCTTCAGGTGATTGGATACTGGCAAAAATACTGCAAAGACCCCCATATAATCCGTCCCGCTTTCAGCATGCCTCAGTTCTTTTCTAATGTCTTTGTGTTGGACATCTCCTCTATGCTAAGGGGGGAATTTTATTACCAGCATGGGTTCCTTTAGTTTTGCGCATTTACCTGACTTTAGCCAATGTTTACATGAGGAGGGTATAAATTATCAGGCACCAGTATCCGGTCTGTTGGCCCATCTCAGTGTTGTTCCTCCTGAGCTCTCTTGATCTGTTCATCATGCTGCACCTTTTTTACTTTATCAGACGCCATCTTGGAGGTAAACTTGGGACATCTATCAAAGAGATCCTAGGCGTGGAGTATATGGGTCAGCTGACCCAGTTCAGTGAATCGCATCTCCAGAGCCACTTTGGTGATAAAACTGGGTAAGTGGAATGTAAGTTTGTGACGGGAGTCACTTTGGGGGGGGGGGCATGGAACCCCGCTCACTTTGAGGTGGGGAGACCCCTGTCTCAGCTCCCCATATCCCTCTTATGTGTAAGTCACCCTGTGCCTGTTAGGGGTACAGGGTGATCTGTCCTAATATTGGGGTGGGGGGGAGGGTTGTTGATTGTTTAATGCCATGTGGTTGCATCCAATTATTCTATTGTTTGTCTTGCTTGGGAGCAAACCATTATGGGATGTATGCGTTTTTTGTGTATTAGCTTAGTGGGGGGGTGTCTCCAGCAGCCCTCCCTCCTGATGGGACTGTGTGCTGGTGTAAAGTTTGATTACCTGTGTGTCTCTTGTTACTAAATGTAGATTGCCCCACCCTGTGTCATTATGCAAGGAGGGGGGGATTGTCCCCTGAGTGTATATATCTTGTATCTGTGTTCAAATAAACTAGTCTACCTCCTGGTTTACTTCAAGACTGGTGTCATCTAGTCTTGTATGGTCGGCTGTGGTGTCTGTTGTCGGTGTTCGGACGGGGAAGCGGTATTCTAACGGAAGTACCCAAGTGCAGTCGGGGTCGGTTCCGTTACAAAGTTCTTTAGTCTTCTTTCTCCACTTTGCTATGAAGCGACGACATTGCCAATGAAAGCGGCAGTCTTCAGACTGCTGGGCCAGGTATATCACTCACAGTAGAACAGGGAAGTTCAATGAGCCGGAACTACTTTGTGCATCAGGTGTCAGAAAATGGCAAGAAGAATAAAGCAACCAAATGCACGTGCTCCTGCGCTGGACAGCGGACCCCACAATGTCAATATCCCCACATGAGTAAGAAAGGAATGCAAGCCTTGCTGCCCTCAACGGACCAGGGAAATCCAAAGAGAACTTTGTATAAGAAACAAAAAGAAGGTGCACGGTCCTAGTGCATTACCTTTTAAAAATGAGATTTATTTATAAATCGTAAAATACAAGAGAAATAAAATCAGATCAAATGGAAAGCATGTCGCAAAGGATGCAGTGTGGTCCAGAATCCCCTGAGGGTGGTCTGGTGGGGGACTGTGAACCTCTTGATAGCTGGTGGCTGACGTGTTTCGAGGTTGTACCTCTTCCTCAGAGTCAGAAAATGGCAGCTGATTGCTTTAGTGCAGGGGTGGGCAACCTGCGGCTCTCTAGCTGTTGTGGAACTACATTTCCCATGAGGCATTGCAACATTACTAAACTGACAGTTACAGCTATGACTTGCAGAGGCATGATGGAACTTGTAGTCTTGCAACAGCTGGAGAGCTGCAGGTTGCCTACCCCTGCATTAGTGGATTCCTGGCATTTGCTATATGATGTGCTGTTTGACCTGTTCACAAGGTGCGTTTTCTAAGAACAAAACTGTTGTCAATATTTGTATAATGCACTCCTCTCCCTATACGTCAGGAATGTTTATTTTTGTTTTTCTATATGTTCTTCGTTCTTTTTGTAACTGCAACATATATGAAACAAAATGTTATGTACTGTTGAAAACCTTTATTAAACACATTGAAATACAGAAAATGGCAGCTACTAACACAGGTTTCTCAGCCCGATGTTTTGTGTTATGACCAATTCTGTTGTATTTCCTGTCCTCTTAGATCATGGCTCTACAATCTGTGCCGTGGAATTGAAGATGAGCCGGTGAAACCCAGACAGCTACCCAAATCGATTGGTTGCAGCAAGACGTTTCCTGGAAAGACAGCGCTGTGTACTCGAGACCAGGTGGAGTAACCACAGAGAAACGACCAGGAAACCACAGCTCAGTGACTTATGCAGGCAACCTTACACCGCCCCCTCAATATTTACCATTATCTGTGCACTTTTATTTAAGATCTCTTTATACTATGTTCTCCAACAGTCTACTAAGCAGCAATAACTGTTGATGGTTTCCACATAGCAGCTATTTGTTTTTTTCTGTTATTCTTCCAAAACAGATTTCGTTTCAGATACTTTAGCCCTGTCTGATGGAGTTTTGTTTCCGGCAGGTGCAGCACTGGCTCTTACAGCTGTCTCTGGAGTTGGAGGACAGGCTAAAGAAGGACAGGGACAATGTAAGTACCTGCCAGTGCCACCCCATATGGAAGAAAAATATATTTTAAAAATATTCTTCCCAAATATATTGCCGTATATTTGAAATGCTACAATTTTGGCCGTATTCAGTATATTTCAATAAATATTTAAATTAAATTAAAAAAAAAAAATATATATATATATATATATATATATACTCTGCCTGTTCAAATGCGTTTTTATTACAAAATATATGAAAAATATTTTTCAAAATACATTGCAAATATGTCTTTAAAAAAACAAATCTACATTTTTGGAATGAATTTACAAATATATCTAACAATATATGTTAAAATGACTTTTTCTATATGTTAAAAAATATCTGAAGAATATATTTAGAAAAATATATATTTTTAAATATATGCTTCAGATTTTTTTTTTTAACATATAAAAAAGTTATCTTAACATATATTTCAACATGCAGTGTGTATACATACACATATATTTATTTGTGTGTGTGTATGTGTGTGTGTGTATGTGTGTGTGTGTGTGTGTATGTATATATATGTATGTGTGTGTATGTATATATATATGTATGTGTGTGTATGTATATATATGTATGTGTGTGTGTATATGTATATATATATATGTATATATATATATATATATATATATATATAATATGTTGTAGATGTACATGGACGTCATTGTGCTTGCACGTGCCGCCCATGGGCGGTTTGCAAGTGGTTACATACCACTCAAATAAAGCTATGTCTCAAAATATTTATGTAAAATTCATTTGAGTGCAGTGTTGATTGACCGAGTAATTGTCAGTCAAACTATCAAAGCACTGCAAAATGGCCTGAAAAGGGAGGGCTAGAGGGTGTAGCATGCTGGTTAAGGGATTTCTTAATACCTTTTTATAGTGCATTGAGAACATTTAGAAAACGCTGGTTGAAGTCCTTAAAGATGTCAGCAGACAATCTTTTAGTTACTCGGTGGGGGGGGAGGGGGGAAGAAAACCTGTAAGGAGGCAATGTCATAGTGTCAATTGATTGTCTTGGATACTTGCATCTCCTGCATTCACTTCCATAAATTTCTCCTCTGTAGAATCACAGAGTGGCCAAACTACTGACAGTGGGCACACACCGGCAGGGAGACCCTGGATGGAGCAGTGTGTCCCGCTGCTGTGCCCTTGCCCGCTATGAAGCACAGAAGATCAGCAGTGATGCCTTTGCGCTCCTGAAAAGTTTCAATGTGGCCGGAAGCCACCAAGCTGCATGGTGAGTGGGTGCCTTTACATACGTCTGAACAATCATTGGGGACACAACATATATTAGCCCTCCCCTAATAATATAGACCCTAAATAGAAAGCAGAAGAACATGCTTTTTCCTCTTTGGGTTGTACACCTTTCAGAAAGTTAGGACTTCAGCTTTGGTTTAGTATCAAAGAGGGTAGGATATCCTCTACACTATATTGCCAAAAGTATTGGGCTACCGGCCTTTCCACGCATATGAACTGTAATGGCATCCCAGTCTTAGTCCGTAGGGTTCAATACTGAGTTGCCCATCAGACATGGGGATGATTGTATGAACATAATAGGTTTGATTTACTAAAACTGGAGAGTGCAAAATCTGGTGCAGCTGTGCATGGTAGCCAATCAGTTTCTAACTTCAGATTGTTCAGTTAAGCTTTGACAAAACCTGATTGGTCTCTATGCAGAACTGCACCAGATTTTGCACTTTCAAGTTTTGTTATATCAACCCCATAGAGTCGCATGACAAGTTGCAACCCATGTATTTTAATAAAAGCCGTTCAATCTATGCAAGTTAAAGTGTCCCTACATTACTTTGATGCGGCTTGAGTGTCATAGACTGCAAAGCGATCTGTCAAAAGTTGCATCCTAATGTTATTGATGTACCAATCAAATCCAAAGGTCAACATTCAAAGTTTCATCCAAGTCGTACCCATCCAAAGTTGCAATGGAAAACGCACGACTTTGGAGTCACACAAGTGTGAATGGAGCCTTAGCCACTGTGCTGACTGATCAGTTGGATGATGAGGATGATAAAGCACTGAGTTTATGTTCAATATTTAATCACGCAGGTGATATGAACATGCATGTATATGTACCTGTTTGTTTGGATGGACTTGCATTTATAACTAGCTTCCTGGTGGGGTTCCCTTTGCTATCACAGGGAGAAACAATGTCGCTTTTATATCAAATTTGCTGCTTTCATTACTGCTGAACAACAGTCTTGCACAGCTAAACAGTCAACCCTAACCCAACAGCTAAGTACAGATATGGGGACTATTTTACTGCCAATGTGTATGCCTTCTTAGCCAGCCTTATAATCCAAGGAGCTGTCAGATAGCATAGTCGTGTTCCTGGTTACAATTCTCTCAACTGTAGTTAATCACTTTAGGTTGTTCCTACTCATTGAACAGTGAAAGAGCATCACTATACTGATGAGGTGCTACCAGCGTTACACAAGGCTGATATCGGAACAGGTTCAGATACTTAAAAATATGCATAGTTAGATTAACCACTTGCCGACCGCGCTATAGCCAAAAGACAGAGGCGCACATTGTGCACGCTCTGTGACAGCTGAGTCTGTCTTGGAAATTCGCTTTCAACAAATTTTTCCTTACCGTGAGTACCCGCAGTTGGATGCGCAGCAATCCCCCGTAAAGCTGTGCGAACTTTACTGCAGCCGTATTGCGCCCTCCACTTACCGCGACTGTAGCTTAGCTCTATGATTCCTGTGCCTCCAACTGGTTTAGCTCTGTTGAGATGTGGGGAAAATGGAGCTTCCGTGACCCAGGAATAATCAGATGATACTCTCAGGTTGGAGGTTGAATTCACTCTGTCTCTGGTTCTAACCCCAGACTCTTGTTTTATTAAAAGCACACACATGCCCCCCCCCCCCCCCACACGGGGTCAGGTCAATCCCCTCCCACAGAACAATGTATAGGGAGTGTCCATACATGAGAATGTACATCCTGTTTGGAGTGTAGCATTTCCTCTTATCTATACTGAAAACCAGTTAAACCAGTCCTCCCCTCCCCCATAAGCTCTCTTTGGAGAGCAAGCTTCCCATCCTTTACATGCTATCAGCTCCTAGTAGTATGTACATTGTCTGTACAAGCATCCCCTAGATTAAACAGTGCCAGTCTGTATCTGAATGGGCCCGATACGATCTTTATTAAAACACATCCATCCAGATACAGTTCAGGTCGGTAGTGGCTTGTAAGATATACATGAGCCTACACACGGAGTTCGCACTGCCCGGCGCCTGGCCATACGAAGTCCATGTGGTACTGTGCTGTTGATATGTGAATACAGGCCCGCGGCATTCGCATCGAATGCCGTGGTGGCATACACGCCATTCTATAAGCGGAGAGCCGGTAACTGGCAATTCTGACAGGGAACATTTTGGCTGCACTGATGTGGCAGCATTGATAATCAGGGTACAGATCATCAGTGTAGCCTCCTCAGTGCAGATCAGTGAAGAAGAAAAATTACTTCTTTGCAAAATGTTATTACCGAAACTAAGAAAAATGTGTTGTGTTTTTTGTTTTTGTATTTTGGGGGTTTTTTTGTTTTTAATCTTCATTTAGCAACAAAAAACCCAGTGGTGATTTAAATACCACCAAAAGAAAGCTCTATGATGAAAATTTCATCTGGGAACAGTGTTGCATGACCGAGTAATTGTCACTTTCATCATTCACTGTGTGCGCTAGTAATACAGAGTCATGTCAGAGCTTACTGAGTTTCAAAGAGGACAAATTGTTGGTGCCGCTTAGCTGGAGCCTCTCTGACTAAAGTTGCCAACTTATTTGCCGTGACACGAGGTACAGTATCAAAAGTTATGGCGGCATATACAGTTTCTGGGAAAACGGTCTCTGATCAGCATAAGCAGGGTGGATATGGTCAACTGAGGAAAAGAGACAAAAGGACATTGCGCAGGATTGTGACCCGGAATAAGAAAACAACTGCTGCAAAAGTGATTGCAGAACTCAATCTCAGTCTTCACAGGACGTGGCGAAAGTGAGGCTTCCCACCTGTTAGCTATGTGTCTCATCACTTCCGTTTTCAACGCGAAACATGGCGTCACTTTCACACCTACAAATCATGTAGTGTTTTTTTTTTTTTTGTTTAACCTCTGTATTATGCATCACAAGGTGAGAAAAAAAGTGCATAATGGATTAGAGGCTGAATGGTGGGAGGTCAGTATTTTCGTGAAAATGAGCTGGTAAAAAATGGTAACTCTGCTTTTGTTGCGGGGAAAAATGGTGTATATACAATTGTGAATCAAGTCATATTGTAATTGAATGTTATTACCCATTTGCTGACTGACCTGTAGCAGTTTTACTGCTACAGGGTGGCCACTCTGCGCAGAATCATGTGTGTGTATATGTGCATGATTCTGCATTTCCGGGTAGGGGGCGCGTGCCTTCCTATCTGCGCTGTCATTGGCTCCTGTAGATGTCAATCACTGGGTTTTGGCCAGCGATTCTTGACCGGGACTCGGCAATCGGTGGACCAGCTGATACGAGAGTGTAAACAACACAGAGCTCTCTCCTGTCAGCGGGGACTTGCTGCTTTTTATCTCTCTGAAAAGCGGGAAGATAAAAACCAGAACACCCCCTAGTAAAACACCACAAAGCACATAGTCAAATCAATACCTAACACACACTTAACCCTTTGATTGCCCCAGAGGTAAACCCCTTCCTGCCCAGTTCCATTAGTACAGTGTCAGTGCTTTTTATTAGCACTGATCACTGTATTCATGTCACTGGCGATGTCAGTGGCAGTTCCATCCAGATTCCGTTTAGTGTTAGAATGCTCACCATACTTTCACATATCCCACGGATTACCACTATTACTAGTATAAAAAATAATTCCAGTATACAGTATATACCATTGTTTGTAGATACTATAATTTTCAAGCAAACCAATAAATATACTGGTAGTTTTTGGTAAACAAAAAATACCATAATTATTTTTTTTTTCTAACAAAAGTGAAGTTACTCTTTAAATCTGTATAAAAAGTATTTCAAATAAATGTTTTATAGCTCTTCTGCTTCGTGCATCACATAAAATGATTCATCCCTGTTTTTCCTACAGGTCTCCAGCGCTCAATCTGCTGGCACTCTCAGCCAGTAAATTTGCAGAGACCGCATCATCTGGAAGTGGAATCGCCAGCTTTCTCACCAAAGATACAGCCAGTACCCAGAGGGCTCCAGGCTGCCTCACGCAGAAGCCGCCAAATAGCCCTAAAACTCCACAGAAAGAGCGCCAAGAATCGGAGAACAGAACTCCCAGTACCATCCAGATGATGTTCCAGAGAGCGGTGGAGAAGAGGAAGAACATCCCAGAGGAGGCCTCTCTTCCAAGTGTTTCCACCCAGAATTCAGACGATAAGACAGACAATGTGAATGGCATGATGTCTGTCCGGAGATCCTTTTTTGAGTCCAAATCTCACCAACAGCTTACAATGGACCTGGAGAAATCTGAACCTCTGAGTAGTGTCCAGGATGGAGGGGCCTCCTATGAGGATCAGTTGTCTAATAAATGTATTTCATCTTCCATGGGCCCTGGAGAGGAGAAACTAGGAAAGCCTGAGGAAGACATGCTAAGCTGTGAAAAGTGTCATCAGCAGATCCTGGTGTGGGACATCCCAGAACACATGGATTTTCACTTTGCCCAAGAATTACAAGACTCTTTCTCCACTCCTAGTTCTAGCACTGCTCTAGCTAGACCCACCATGACCCCTCAAGCCAGGCCTAAAAACAAAGCTAAGGACCACCCAACTCCGAGTGCAAAACGTGCCCGGAGTGAAGGTAGCAGGACGTTAGATACCTTCTTCAAAAAAGCTCCTTAGGTCCTGCCTTCTCTGTAGGTCTTTTGCTGATGTACCAGATTGCTGCATAGGGATCTATTACCACCAGAAGCTTCTATGTAAAGATATGGAAAACCTCTGCGACCATTAATATTTTTATTTTCTGAAGTTGTCAGATGATGTAACTTATTTTTAAAATAGGACCTGAACTGTGGAAACTGGACCTAGAAAACAGAATGCAAAGAGCACTGTACTAGTCTCCAGTATTTCCTGGCAGAGCACAAAGTATGTAACCAGTATTGCTTGTAGGCTGTGACTGTAAATGATTACTGCCTTGCTTTCTGGGTGGAGGTGGCCATCTTGATAGAGGAGCAGAGCTTTTGTTCCTCATGTCAGAGCTGCCCCCAGTGACTGGTGATTTGATAATGGGTGGGGTAATAGTGGGGATGAAGGAAGCACAGATCCACTGAGTGGATGAAGCAGGGAGATCCTTGCACTGCAGGTCCTCAGGTACAGCTTCCTCTCCAGCAAGGAGAACAGTGATCAGCACTGAAGTGTCATCAACGAATCTCACTATAAATCTGGTGAGACTGGCAGTAGTGCCTTGGATAATCTCCCCCTGCAGATACACAACTATGAGGCTACAGAACAGGAGTGCCTAGGCACATAAAGTGCGCTATCTTTCAGGAGCACTGCAGGAGAAAAGGTAAACCTTTCCAGGGTAATGCTTTAGGCACTATTATTTCTAGATGTTCTCTATAGGGCAGCAAATCTTTGAGTTCAGGTGCAATTAATTCAAAATAGTATGTATCTCCGCTTTATCAAGTACAGGAAACTTAAGGACCAGATTTTTTTTTTTTCCCCAGTCATAATGAACAGAGGGTAAGCTCTGGGTCAAGCCAGAAGTCAAGGCCTCATGTATACTAGGACTACATATACAGTTGCAAGAAAAAGTATGTGAACCCCTTGGGATTACGTGGAGTTTTGCATGAATTGGGCATAAAATGTGCTCTGAACGTCATCTAAGTCACAACAATAGAAGAACACAGTCTGCTGAACATAATACTACACAAACATTAGATGTTGCCATGGTTTAATTGCACATAACATGTAAACATTCACAGTGCAGGGAGGAAAAAGTATGTGAACCTTTGGACTTAATAACTGGTTGACCTTCCTTTGGCAGCAATAACCTCAACCAAACATTTCCTGTAGTTGCAGATCAGACCTGCACAACGATCTGGAGTCATTTTGGACCACTCCTCTTCACAAAACTGTTTCAGTGTAGCAATATTCTTGGGATGTCTGGTGTGAATCGCTCTCTTAAGGTCATGCCACAGCATTTTATTCGGGTTGAGGTCAGGACTCTGACTGGGCCACTCCAGAAGGCGTATTCTGTGCTGTTGCAGCCATTGTTTTGTTGAATGACTTGTATGCTTTGGGTCATTGTCCTGTTGCATCACCCATCCTCTGCGGAGCTTCAGTTGGCGGACAGATGGTCGTACGTTTTCCTGCAAAATGTCTTGATAAACTCTGGAATTCATTTTCCCATCAATGACAACAATCCGTCCAGGCCCTGAGGCAGCAAAGCAGCCCCAAACCATGATGCTCCCTCCGCCATGTTTTACAGTGGGGATGAGATTTTGATGTTGGTGTGCTGGGCCTTTTTTTCTCCACACATAGTGTTGTGTGTTATTCCCAAACAACTCAATCTTGGCTTCATCTGTCCACAGTATATTTTGCCAGTAGTGCTGTGGAACATCCAGGTGCTCTTTTGCAAACTTCAAACGTGCTGCAATATTCTTTTTGGACAGCAATGGCTTCCTCCGTGGTGTCTTCCCATGTACTCCATTCTTGTTTAATGTTTTCCTTATTGTAGATGTGTCAACAAAAAAGTTAGCATGTGCCAGAGATTTCTGTAGGTCTTTAGCTGACACTCTGGGATTCTTCTTTACCTCATGTGCTCATGTGTTATGTGCAATTAAACCATGGCAACATCTAATGTTTGTGTAGTATTATGTTCAGCAGACTGTGTTCTTCTATTGTTGTGACTTAGATGACGTTCAGAGCACATTGTATGCCCAGTTCATGCAAAACTCCACGTAATCCCAAGGGGTTCACATACTTTTTCTTGCAACTGTATATTATCCGAGGATAAAAGAACATTAATGTACTACAAGGAGCCTGCCTTTTCGCAGTATTGTTGGATTCATCTTGTGACTCTTTCAGGACACTACTTATCTCTTTGGCACTGACCTCTTCCCAGCCCTTTAGGGGTTCTAAGAGGTGGAGGCGGGCGTTCGGGTCGTGTGACTGCTGTGATTGGCTGTCACAGTTGTTGCATGATCAAAAAGCTCCTGATCGCATCGGGAGCTTACCGATCCCTGCCAGCTACTGTGCAAGGAGCTCACTCACAGCACACTAAGTATTTTTAATAGGGCCACATATGTGCGGCCACTCAACGTCAAGGCCCACCAGCCGAGCGGCCACATGTATGCATTCTGCCAGCGCTAAGAGGATAAGTTCCACAGTCACCAGTCAAAATCAGACTTTTTTTTTTTTTTTTTCCTCTCCAGTTATTTTCCAATGCCTTAATTCTGTTTGGTTGCTTTAGAGCAGCCTTTCTCAACTTTTTTTTTTTTACCCTGGAGGAAGCCTTCAGTTTTTTCCAGAACTCAGGGAACCCCTGCTTAAAAAAAAAAAAATCTATACCGCACAGTACACAAATAGACATAATTGAGGAAAATGGTGACACTGTCCTGCTAGCGTGACAGTATGTTAAAAAAAAAAACAAATAATTATAAAAAAATAAAATGTAAAAACAAATTTTGTAAAATTATACTTTTTGGTTATAAACTAATTTTGTTTTGTTTTTTTTAACTGAAAAGATAGATGAATACATTTTGGTCAAGCTTTATGAAGAAAGATGATTTATTTGCTAAATTTTATAAGAAAAACACTTTTTTAAAAACATTTTTGGAATTTTTAATTTATATAGCAAAAAAATAAAAATCCCAGTAGTGAATCTATCTATCCATCCATTCAGTCGTATCCGACCCTTGGCGATTGCATGGACCGTCACTTGTAAGCAACTTTTTTCATGAATTCTCTTAGCAATTATTTTACAGGGTAGGTTGCCAGGTCTTTCCCCTACCATGCAGGAGATCCTGCGTGGCCAGGGATGAACCAGTAGTGAACAAATACCACAAAATAAAGTTTTATCTGTCTCAAAAAAAAATGCTAAAAAATTCATATGGGTACAGTGTTGCATGACCGCGCAATTGTCATTCAAAGTGCGACAGCGCTGAAAGCTGAAAATTGTCCTGGACAGGAAGGGGGTGAAAGTGTCCGGACTGGAAGGGGGGGAAAGTGTCCGAACTGGAAGGGGGGGGGGGGGGGGGAAGTGTCCGGACTGGAAGGGGGGGAAAGTGTCCGGACTTGAAGTGGTTTAAAAAAAAAAAGAACTTTCCCCTCTCTGCCTTAATCATTCGGTCCCCACATCAGATGGTGCACATGACATTTGCGCTTACCGTGTTGGCATCTAAGCGTGTGTGACACATTTTGAATTTTAGTAATCACAAGCTTGAGAAACTTGCATTGGGGGAAAAAATTACAAGAAACTATTTTTTTTTCCTAATTCCTATTTTTCTCAAATTTAAAATCTAGAAAATGAAAAATATAAGGATCAAAATCTGCTTCCAAATCAAATCCCTTTCTGTACCAATAAAGAAAAAAAAAAATTATACATTTAAAGCAGAACTTCACCGCAACTGAGCCCCACAAAGCAAAAACGCTGTTTGATTCATTTTTGTGGTTAAGGCAATGTTTCTCAAAGTTTTTTCAGTCAAGGCACCTTTTTAAAATGATAGACAGTCTTGAGGCACCCCATTCTAAAATAGGATTCCTCAAGACTATCCATACTTTTAAAAGAGCACCCCATTCTAAAATGTGTAAAACTATTCTAATAGTTTTATATAACACAGCAACACCCACACATGTAGGACACCCAACATTGGAGGTGATTTATTCTTCCAAAGCAAATACACTTTTGCACACTGGTACTGCCTAGTATTCCGATGTTTCTCTTCTCCCTCAGTTTTTATCCATCACTGAGCTAATGTGACCCCAGCAATGACGGAGAGGGGCGGGGGAAGATCAAACTAGGATGCTGTGCAGGCAACTGACATCCTCCTTATCGACTGATGATGTCATTGGTTGTCAGGACGCCGGCGGCTAGAATGTCATAATGGTGAACAATGAAAACCTGTGGCTTTGCGTAACTAAAAGGCGGGCTTGTTCCACCCGCTGGCTTGTATATAAGTTTTTGGCAATTTTTAGACATTTTGCCAAGGCACCCCTGAAGAAACCTCATGGCACCCCAGGGTTCCTGGGCACCCTGGTTGAGAGAGGCTGGATTAAGGAACCCCTAACAACCTCTGGAGGAAAGGTATTGAACAAAAGAGGGTATTGATGAATATAGCGTGTTCAAAGATCTTATCATCCTTAAAATTCATACATCACCTTAGAACATACTAACAAAGCGCACTAAATTTAAAAAAATATAGAATTTATTCCTACAAAACATTTCCCGGGTTTTAAAAATAGTTTTTCCTTCATTAGGCAAGTATGGTGTACATCACAGACTCCACATACATCAACAGATTCCATACTTTTCAGCCATTTAGCAGTATTACACTACAGTGTGGTCAGTGCGTTTTTTGCACGCTTCCATACTTCCGCAAGCTGGTGGTGAAATTGGCAGTATGCAAATATAGCTATGTGATGGTTATACATTTCATAACCGTAATAAATACAGTACTTTTTGTGTATGGCTCTCAATATAGGAAAGTTGGAAATACATACTGAGAGCAATACAAATGTATTTACTGTATGTATTGTTTTAGAATATAATACCATCACACTAAGAATTTGCATACTGCCTATTTTACAGCAATCCCGAGGAAGTATGGGAGCGTGCAAAATGTGTTAAATATATATAATTCACAACCAACTGGTGAATCAAAGCGGCGCATACACTCCACAGCGTCAAAACTAAAAAAAAATTGATATTAATAACTTTCCTATAATCACCGATAGATAGTATATCCTCTAAAAGTATATATCATATACAGTTGTGCTCAAAAGTTTGCATCCCCTGGCAGAAATTGTGAAATATCGGCATTGATATTGAAAATATGACTGATCATGCCAAGAAATGCTCTTTTATTGAAGGATGATGATCATATTATTATTATAATACAGGATTTATATAGCGCCAACAGTTTGCTCAGCGCTTATATGAAGCCATTTATTATCAAATAGTTGTTTGGCCCTTTTTAAATCAATGATAATAGAAATCACCCAAATGGCCGGATCAAAAGTTTCCCTCCCCTGGAATGTTCAACCTTGGTACAGACACACAAGCTGACACACCCAGGTTAAAATGCCAATTAGAGGCTAATGTCCCACATCTGTGGCTTTTTAAATTGCAATTAGTGTCAGTGTATAAATAGTCAATGAGTCTGTTCGCTCTTACGTGGAAGCACTGACTAGGCTAGGTACTGAGCCATGGGGATCAGAAGAGAACTGTCAAAAGTCCTGCGTAACAAGGCAATGGAACTTTATAAAGATGGAAAAGGACATAAAAAGACTGTATTTTACACCAGTGACAAAACCACAACAAAATTGTGCTTATATTATACCCTGTTCCAAATTATTCTGCAAATTCTATTTAAGTGTCACAAAGATTAAATATTTTGTTTTTCAGTTTAACTTATGGATGGCATTGTGTGTCAGGGCTCTTTTGATCACTGGAAACAATCTCGGACACCTGTGATAATTAGATTGGCCGGTGAGCCCAATTTAAGGAAAAACTCCTAAAGGAGGGTGTTCCACATTATTAAGCAGAGCACCATTTTCAAGCAATATGGGGAAGAAAAAGGATCTCTCTGCTGCCGAAAAGAGTGAAATAGTTCAATGCCTTGGACGAGGTATGAAAACATTCGATATTTCACGAAAATGTAAGCGTGATCATCGCACTATGAAGAGATTTGTGACTGATTCAGAGCACAGACGGGTTGGTGCAGATAAAGGCACATTGAGGAAGATTTCTGCCAGATCCATGCATCGGATCAAGAGAGCAGCTGCTAAAATACCATTACATAGCAGCAAACAGATATTTGAAGCTGCTGGTGCCTCTGGAGTCCCACGGACATCAAGGTGTAGAGCAGTGGTTCTCAACCTTTCTAATGCCGCGACCCCTTAATACAGTTCCTCATGTTGTGGTGACCCCCAACCATAAAATTATTTTCGTTGCTACTTCATAACTGTAATTTTGCAGTGGGAGGAGTAGTGCCACGTCATTGGTGTCAGTGGGAGGAATAGTGTCCCATCACTGATGTCAATGGGAGGAATAGTGCCCCATCATTGGTATCAGTGGGAGGAATAGTGCCACGTCATTGGTGTCAGTGGGAGGAATAGTGTCCCATCACTGATGTCAATGGGAGGAATAGTGCCCCATCATTGGTATCAGTGGTAGGAATAGTGCCCCATCGTTGGTGTCGGTGGGAGGAATAGTGCCCCATCGTTGGTGTCGGTGGGAGGAATAGTGCCCCATCGTTGGTGTCGGTGGGAGGAATAGTGCCCCATCGTTGGTATCGGTGGGAGGAAAAGTGTCCCATCACTGGTGTCGGTGGGAGGAAAAGTGTCCCATCACTGGTGTCAGTGGGAGGAATAGTGCCCCAACACTGGTGTCAGTGGGAGGAATAGTGCCCCATCATTGGTGTCAGTGGGAGGAATAGTGCCCCCATCATTGGTGTCAGTGGGAGGAATAGTGCCCCATCGTTGGTATCAGGGGGAGCAATAGTGCCCCATCGTTGGTGTCAGGGGGAGCAATAGTGTCCCAACGTTGGTGTCAGTGGGAGGAATAGTGCCCCATCGTTGGTGTCAGTGGGAAGTATAGTGCCCCATCGTTGGTGTCAGTGGGAGGAATAGTGCCCCATCGTTGGTATCAGTGGGAGGAATAGTGCCCCATCGTTGGTGTCAGTGGGAGGAATAGTGCCCCATCGTTGGTGTCAGTGGGGGGAGGAATAGTGCCCCATCATTGGTGTCAGTGGGGAGAATAGTGCCCCATCATTGGTGTCAGTGGGAGGAATAGTGTCCCATCACTAATGTCAGTGGGAGGAAAAGTGTCCCATCACTGGTATCAGTGGGAGGAATAGTGCCCCAACACTGGTGTCAGTGGGAGGAATAGTGCCCCATCATTGGTATCAGTGGGAGGAATAGTGCCCCATCATTGGTGTCAGTGGGAGGAATAGTGCCCCCATCATTGGTGTCAGTGGGAGGAATAGTGCCCCATCATTGGTATCAGGGGGAGCAATAGTGCCCCAACGTTGGTGTCAGTGGGAGGAATAGTGCCCCATCGTTGGTATCAGTGGGAAGTATAGTGCCCCATCGTTGGTGTCAGTGGGAGGAATAGTGCCCCATCGTTGGTGTCAGTGGGAGGAATAGTGCCCATCGTTGGTATCAGGGGAGCAATAGTGCCCCAACATTGGTGTCATTATTTTTGTTGCTACTTCATAACTGTAATTTTGCAGTGGGAGGAGTAGTGCCATGTCATTGGTGTCAGTGGGAGGAATAGTGTCCCATCACTGATGTCAATGGGAGGAATAGTGCCCCATCATTGGTATCAGTGGGAGGAATAGTGCCACGTCATTGGTGTCAGTGGGAGGAATAGTGTCCCATCACTGATGTCAATGGGAGGAATAGTGCCCCATCATTGGTATCAGTGGAAGGAATAGTGCCCCATCATTGGTGTCAGTGGTAGGAATAGTGCCCCATCATTGGTGTCAGTGGGAGGAATAGTGCCCCATCACTGGTGTCAGTGGGAGGAATAGTGCCCCATCGTTGGTATCAGGGGGAGCAATAGTGCCCCATCGTTGGTATCAGGGGGAGCAATAGTGCCCCAACGTTGGTGTCAGTGGGAGGAATAGTGCCCCATCGTTGGTATCAGTGGGAAGTATAGTGCCCCATCGTTGGTGTCAGTGGGAGGAATAGTACCCCATCGTTGGTGTCAGTGGGAGGAATAGTGCCCCATCGTTGGTGTCAGTGGGAGCAATACTGCCCCATCGTTGGTGTCAGGGGGAGCAATAGTGCCCCAACGTTGGTGTCAGTGGGAGGAATAGTGCCCCATCGTTGGTATCAGTGGGAGGAATAGTGCCCCATCGTTGGTGTCAAAGGGGGAGGAATAGTGTCCCATGGTTGGTGTCAGTGGGGGGAGGAATAGTGCCCCATCGTTGGTGTCAAAGGGGGAGGAATAGTGTCCCATGGTTGGTGTCAGTGGGGGGAGGAATAGTGCCCCATCATTGGTATTAGTGACACCAATGATTGGGCACTATTCCTCCCACTGACACCAATGATACTTACCTTGCTGACCCCTGCTCCAGCCTGGGCTCGCTCGCTCCCTCCCTCTCCCATTGTACAGACACTTACCGGTCAGATGTCTTCCTTCTCCGGCCGCTCTCCTCCTCTTCACTCGCTCGATCTTCGCGGTGCCGCTCGGCTCCTCCTTTCCAAGCTCCACCTCCTCGCCGGTGATTGGCCGCCTGTGTGCCTCTCCTGAGCTACAGTTCCGGCGGCCAATCACCGACGAGGATTGATCCCGGGGGTGTGTCCGGATGACAGGGACTGCATGTCATCCCGCCCACACCTGGAGACGGACAGAGGAGCGGTGTCTCGATTCCTAAGGCCATCGGAAATATGTGTTTTCCGATGGTCTTAGGCGACCCCTGGGAAAGTGTCGTTCGACCCCCAGGTTGAGAACCGCTGGTGTAGAGTCCTCCAGAGTCTTACAACTGTGCATAAACCTTCTATTTGGCCACCACTAACCAATGCTCACAAGCAGAAATGGCTGCATTGGGCAGACAAATACATGAAGACTAATTTTCAAACAGTCCTGTTCACTGATGAGTGCCGTGCAACCCTGGATGGTCCAGATGGATGGAGTAGTGGATGGGTGGCGGACAGCCACCCTGTTCCAACAAGGCTGCGACGTCAGCAAGGCGGTGATGGGGTCATGTTTTGGGCTGGAATCATGGGAACAGAGCGGGTCGGCCCCTTTAGGGTCCCCGAAGGTGTAAAGATGACCTCTGCAAAGTATGTGGAGTTTATGACTGACCACTCTCTTCCCTGGTACAGAAGGAAGAACTATGCTTTCCGTAATAAAATCATCTTCATGCATGACAATGCACCATCTCATGCTGCAAAGAATACCTCTGCATCAATGGCTGCTATGGGGATAAAAGGAGAGAAAGTCATGGTGTGGCCTCCATCCTCCCCTGACCTCAATCCTATTGAGAACCTTTGGAGCATCCTCAAGCAAAAGATCTATGAGGGTGGGAGGCAGTTTACATCCAAACAGCAGCTCTGGGAAGCTATTCTGACATCTTGCAAACAAATTCAAGCAGAAACTGTCCAAAAACTCCCAAGTTCAATGGATGCAAGACTTGTGAAGCTGCTATCAGATAAGGGCTCCTATGTTACAATGTAACGTGACCGCTTCAAATGTTGTTAAAAGTTTGATTGAAATAGCTTTTGATTTCAGTAAATATGCTGCAAACACAACAAATGACAATTTTCAGTTCTTTACAGCCAATGATAAAAAACTTCTCGTGATGAAAACCATATGGTATCATCAACCATGTACAGTGCCCGCAGTGCGCCCCCACTCGAGTGTACACTCACCAAATTTGCTTTTATTATAGAGTGATGAAGAAGGTTTCCATTGGTATAAACAGGAGGTTCCTCTGAAAACAGCCCACTCAATGATCAAATGACAGGATAATTCGAATCTCCATTCCATTAGCACTCCATACTCCACCATATCATGAAAAGAGAAGAACAAAAAACCCGCTCCAATGGTGTATTACCCAAGATAAATTGATTTATTGCTCCAAGTATTGCACTTACAATGTTAAAAACAAACACAAGCCCATATAGCACATATCTGTGACCAACAGATCCTGCCTCGTGCTCTCACCACCTCCGGAACTGTCAGACAGAATGCAGTTACGTCACTTCCGGTTACGTCTCTGTGATGGAAGAAAGGCAGGACAGAACACACAGAGTGGATGGCAGACGCACAAAGCTTTATTGAGACAAACAGACAGCAGTCCTTCAATATGGGGGGTGGCAGAGAGGGTGGATTTGCCACTAAAGGGTAACGAGAGGCCCCACCCACTTATAGTCCACTAGAAGAGCCAAGGGGGTGTCCCTGTAACAGGGGTAGTCTGACACAGGAGGGGGTGCTAGGGGTCACCACTGCAACAGTTCAGGTAACACAGTGGGGAAGCAGGTACTCTCGGATCCAACAGGGTGCCTGGTCTCCCAGGGGTAGAAGCAGAATCCAGGTACCTGTGGCGTCCAGATCAGGCGGGTGGCCTCTGGCTCTGGCAGACGGGCTGTGGTAGTCTCTCCCCCTTCTGTGGGGTCTCTTGCAATCGCAGGCAGTGATAGTCTCCCCCCCCTTCTGTGGGGTCTCTCGCAATCGCAGGCAAGCTTTCTCTGGCCGTTCTTCTCTCCTGTGGGATCTCTGTGAGGCTGGGGTAGGCTTGCAGAGTCTAGTCAGAAAGGTCTCACCGAAGGTTGAGATCCTTTGCTGACTGCACACCGGAATAAAAACGGAGCGCCTAGCATCAGCCTCTTAAACTGCTGCAGGACGCTCCCCGGTCGCCTTGGCAAGGGAAGGGAATACTAGACCCCAGGGAGAATCAGGGTGGTTACAGGGACATCCTGGGGAGCAGGGATGATGCCTGCATAGATGAAAAGCAAGTTGGGAGGTGTGCAGAGAGCTCCCAGCCAGCTGGCCCGTGAGGGAGGGGGCCCAGAGTAATTTGATTAGGCCATTTGGCCTAGTGACACAGGGGACAATTGGAACAATACAGAGCAGGACTCTGAGGGCATGTGATACAAGGCATTAATAAGGGGATTAATAATTGGCAGGCTCCCATACCGTGACAGTCTCTATGTCATTTTCGGTCTGCCGCACTGTCACGCCCTGATGCGTTTCGTCATATCCTGACTTACTCAAAATGTGTTGACCACTCTAGTATAAATAGTGCTCCGTCCTTGAAAAGTATGTGATTTGTTGATTATGTATGCTGAGTCTGTGATGTCCATCATCCGTTCAAACTATCAGAACCCTGGTTATGGTAAGGTTGTACACACACAGTGGACACTCCACAGGCTGACTGTTGGCTTTTTATGGAAAGCATTCTGTCAGCTGTAGAGCTGCCCAATCTCTTTATGTGACCCCAGGGGTGTGCCCTCCTACAGAGAATAATTTAAAATATATTACACGGGGGCTTTTTGTTCCTTATGTGATATAAATAAAGTTTTAGTGAAAGTAAAAAAAAAGATAAACCCAAACACTGAACATCCGCAAATAAAACATGTTAGCCCACCCTGGCCCCGGTGTGTGCATATATGAACATAAACGCACCTGTTGGGGGATCTCACATACGGAAACATTGCTTGCAATACAGATGTTGCATATTGCAGCGCACACACAAGTGAGAGCAATACCTATAGAAATAACTCCTGATTCATTCTAAAATTATGACCTGTTGCGGCTTTTAAAGGATAAGTTCACCTTTTGGAACATGTTACATGCTCCACCCATATTTAGGGTGGAACATGTAACATCAGCTGCAGCCTCTCCCAGCGCCCGCTGTCACTATTTGAAGATAACATGGTAGTGTGGGCAGGGGTGTCCCTAGGGTTGGTGTCACCCGGTGCGATAACACTTGGTGACACACCCTCTGATGATCCCCGCAGGATGGATTGTGGATTGAGCATAATGGATCGGACTCCGATCCATTATGCTCCCCAGTCCGCAGATCCGATCCATCCTGTGGGGATCTTCGGCTTTCTTTACAGCTTACCTTTTCGTGGAGCGGGTCTGGTGTCACCCCGTGTGGCGTGCCCCCCCCCCCCCCCGCGCACTTGCCTCGGGACGCTACCGAGTGCAGCCCCCCCTCCCCCACAGGGCTGTATCATTCATTCAGTTTCCTGTGAATGCATAAACTACAACTACCATCAGCCTTTGCAGCTGACTGCTTGTAGTTCTGAATGGACTACGAGGTCAATGATGAGCTGCCTCATAGTTCATTTACAAGCCCTGCAGTTGTAAACAGTCAGCCTATAGGAAGGTACAGGTTGAAGCTGCAGTGCTTGTCTGCAGGGGTCTGGCATTGCACCCCTGATTCACTGATCAATGCTTTTCAGGCTCCTTAGGGAAAAGATAATAAATGCACATTTATTTTCCCCTAAAAAATATGTGCGTGCATTTTTTTTTTTTTTTTTTTCCCCAAAAGGTGAATGTATCCTTTAAAGCACGGGTGTCAAACTGGCAGCCCTCCAGCTGTTGCCAAACTACAAGTCCCACGAGGCATTGCAAGATTGACAGCTACAAGCATGATACCCAAATGTAGAGGCATGATGGGACTTGTAGTTTCGCAACAGCTGGAGGGCCGCCAGTTTGACACCCACTTTAAAGCATTGCCTATGGCTACCATAGTAGATGGTCATTTTTCAGGCACCTGCAAATTTAAAAACGTACACGTTGGGTATCTATTTACTTGGCAAAAACTCCTTTTTATATTAAACCAAAATTAGGTAATATATTGTGCGCCCTATAGGGTGGTGTATTTTTAGTGAAACTTTGCGCTATATAAACCGTTGCGCAAATAATGTGTGACAAAAAATTGGAACTACCACCATTTTATTCAACAGGGTCTCTGCTTTCAGACATTTGGGGGTTTTAACTAATCTTCAGGCCTAAAATTTATAGTTTTAAACGTGTACAAAAAATGCAAATTCAATGAAAAGTTGACGTATTTTTGGGTTCTATTGGTTCTCCTTCATCAGGGCTTAGAGTGTTGAAGGAAACCGTGTGGAACATTAATGCTGAAATCCTGCTGAGGGGGTAGATTCATTCACTGGAGGTAACAATATAGCCTGCTTTAGGCATTGGTTTTCCAGCTAAATTTGCACTGGGTACCCGGGCTTTAATCTAGGTTCACACTTATGCGGTTTTCAGAGCGTTTCTCTATTTGCAGAAATGCACTGCAATCTATCTAACATAATTTCCTATGGCACACTTTCTTGCTCTTACATAGAAGAGACATTTTTGGGCCTATTAAGGGCTAACTTTCAGTCATATGAGTCCACGTTACTATATGATCAAGACTCCTGATATTTACATGCCATTCATGTTTGAAGATACATATACAGTTGTGTTCAAAATAATAGCAGTGTGTTGAAAAAAGTGAATAAAGCTCAAAATCCTTCTAATAGCTTTTATTTCCATCCACACAAATGCATTGGGAACACGACACATTCTATTCCAAATCACAACATGAAGAAAAATACATCAAATTTGTGTTGTTCCTCTAAACAAATTGAAGAAAAGTGAATATTAGACGGTTCAAAAAAATCGCAGTGTTTGTATTCTTCTTTACAAACTCAAACATTCACTATATAAACTGAGAAATGTTTGAAGATTTTGCTTTCCTTTGAATGACTTCATGAATATTTGGTTGTAGTCGCACTGTTTCTGAGAACTGCTGTACATCTGTGTTGCATGGAGTCACCCAACTTCTGGCCCCTGTGATCAGGTATTCCAGCCCAGGATGATTGGACCACATTCCACAGTTCTCTATTTCTTGGTTTTGCCTCAGAAACGGCATTTTTGATGTCACCCCACAAGTGTTCTATTGGATTAAGATTCGGGGATTGGGCTGGCCACTCCATAACGTCCATCTTGTTGGTCTGGAACCAAGATGTTGCACCTTTACTGGTGTGTTTGGGGTCGTTGTCTTGTTGGAACACCCATTTCAAGGGCATTTCCTCTTCAGCATAAGGCAGCATGACCTCTTCAAGTATTCTGATGGATTCAAACTGATCCATGATCCCTGGTATGCGATAAATAGGCCCAACACCGTAGTATGAGAAACATCCCCATATCATGATGCTTGCACCACCATGCTTCACGGTCTTCACAGTGTACTGTGGCTTGAATTCAGTGTTTGGGGGTCGTCTGACAAACTGTCTCCGCCCACTAGACCCAAAAAGAACAATCTTACTTTCATCAGTCCACAAAATGTTGCGCCATTTCTCTTTAGGCCGGTCAATGTGCTCTTTGGCAGATTGTAACCTCTTCAGCACACGTCTTTTTCCCAACAGTGGGACTTTGCGGGGACTTCTTGCAGATAGCTTGGCTTCACATCGGCGTCTTCTAATTGTAACAGTCCTCACAGGGAACGTCACACCTTCTTTCATCTTCCTGGAGCTGATTGTTGGCTGAGTCCGCCCCATTTTGGCTATTCTTCTATCCATTCCAATGGTAGTTTTTCGCTTTCTTCCACGTCTTTCAGGTTTTGGTTGCCATTTTAAAGCATTTGCCATCATTTTAGCTGAGCAGCCGATCATTTTCTGCACTTCTTTATATGTTTTCTCCTCTCAAATCAACTTTTTAATTAAGGTACGCTGTTCTTCTGAACAATGTCTGGAACGACCCATTTTCCTCAGAATTTCAGAGAGAAATGCACTGTAACCAGCATGTCCAACATTTGCTGCCTTCCTTCCTTAAATAAGGGCAATAATTGCCACCTGTTTTTCAAAGAATGAATGACCTCACTAATAGAACTCCACCCTGCTATTATTGTGAACACGCCCCTTTCAATGAGTGATTCAATGACACAGAATCAGCAGCATGCATGTCATGACTGTCGGGTCTGTTGGATTTCTATGACTCTACTACACCTGCTAGGAAATTATTTGCCATGTAGAAATATCATTTCCACCAAAAACAGCGATTGATCCGGTTAGTGATGTCTGACTGCTATTATTTTGAACACAACTGTATATATTTTTTTTTTTTTATGCAAACAAGAGGAAATCTTCATTGAAAACGGATCGTTAGATATCCTTTCTTCATATATGTCCAATCACGGACTTTATTGGGGTATAAATTATATATCCCAATATCCATTCATGATCTCTCTCCATCTGACTAATATGTTCATGTCATTTATTTTAGATTTAGAAATATATTGCCATTAATAGATGTCACTCCTTTAAGGGATATCAGCCTCTTGAGGCTGGAAACATATTGACAATTTCTCATATCAGCAAACCATTCATGACGATGATGAGATATAATGAAGGTAATACTATTTTAGTACTCCATGGAGTATCCACTAAATGTATTTTGAATCAGATTTATTTTGATATCATACTTATGTAAAAAAGGATCCCCATATTCATATCATTCACTACTTATGTTGACTTCCTAGGATTTTTTTTTTCTACGTTACTTCTATATCCATATCTGATGATCATACATATGAAGTGAAAAGATGTATCTTCTTACAGCCATGTCACTATTGGAAATCAGCAAGGAACTCTGTGAAGCTAGAATCATTCAGACCATATTGAAGGTGGACTCTCCATACATGACTACAACCTCTCCTATATGAAGATTTTTTCCTAAAGATATACATCAGTTTCCCAGCCATACACTTAACCACTTGAGCTCCTGAGGATTTACCCCCCTTAATGACCAGGCCTTTTTTTGCTGTTTGGCGCTGCACTAATTCAAATGATAATTGCGCGGTCATGCAATGCTGTACCCAAACGAAATTTACGTACTTTTTTTCACACAAATAGAGCTTTCTTTTGGTGGTATTTTATCACCAGTGCGCTTTTTATTTTTTGCGCTATAAACAAAAAAAACACAAATATTTTGAAAAAAAAACTATATTTTCTACTTTCAGCTATTAAAAATATATCGTAAACTCAAAGTTAGTCATAAGTTTAAGCCAAAATGTATTCTGCTACATGCTTTTGTTAAAAAAAAAAAATCCCGTGCATTAGCGGGCAAACTGGCGCTATATGGGAGGGGCGCTAACACTATCGGAAGTCACCAGTGACACTAATACAGTGATCAGTAAAAATCTGTTCACTGTAATCAATGACACTGGTGACAGGGCAGTGAAGGGGTTAACTGGGGGGTGGGGGGCGATCAAGGGGTTAAATGGGATTACTGGTGTACTGGCGGGCAAACTGGCGCTATCTGGGAGGGGCGCTAACACTATTGGAAGTCGCCAGCGACACTGATACAGTGATCAGTAAAAATCGGTTCACTGATCAGTGACACTGGTGACAGGGCAGTGAAGGGGTTAACTGGAGGGGGGGAGATATTAAGGGGTTAAATGGGATTACTGGTGTACTAGCAGGCAAACTGGCGCTATCTGGGAGGGGCGCTAACCCTATCGGAAGTCGCCAGCGACACTGATACAGTGATCAGTAAAAGTCGGTTCACTGATCAGTGACACTGGTGACAGGGCAGTGAAGGGGTTAACTGGGGGGGGGGGGGATTAAGGGGTTAAATGGGATTACTGGTGTACTGGCGGGCAAACTGGCGCTATCTGGGAGGGGCGCTAACACTATTGGAAGTCGCCAGCGACACTGATACAGTGATCAGTAAAAATCGGTTCACTGATCAGTGACACTGGTGACAGGGCAGTGAAGGGGTTAACTGGAGGGGGGGGAGATATTAAGGGGTTAAACGGGATTACTGGTGTACTGGCGGGCAAACTGACGCTATCTGGGAGGGGCGCTAACCCTATCGGAAGTCGCCAGCGACACTGATACAGTGATCAGTAAAAGTCGGTTCACTGATCAGTGACACTGGTGACAGGGCAGTGAAGGGGTTAACTGGGGGGGGGGATTAAGGGGTTAAATGGGATTACTGGTGTACTGGCGGGCAAACTGGCGCTATCTGGGAGGGGCGCTAACACTATCGGAAGACGCCAGCGACACCGATACAGTGATCAGCAAAAATCGATTCACTGATCAGTGACACTGGTGACAGGGCAGTGAAGGGGTTAACTGGAGGGGGGGGAGATATTAAGGGGTTAAATGGGATTACTGGTGTACTAGCAGGCAAACTGGCGCTATCTGGGAGGGGCGGTAACCCTATCGGAAGTCGCCAGCGACACTGATAGTGATCAGTAAAAGTCGGTTCACTGATCAGTGACACTGGTGACAGGGCAGTGAAGGGGTTAACTGGGGGGGGGATTAAGGGGTTAAATGGGATTACTGGTGTACTAGCAGGCAAACTGGCGCTATCTGGGAGGGGCGCTAACCCTATCGGAAGTCGCCAGCGACACTGATACAGTGATCAGTAAAAGTCGGTTCACTGATCAGTGACACTGGTGACAGGGCAGTGAAGGGGTTAACTGGGGGGGGGATTAAGGGGTTAAATGGGATTACTGGTGTACTGGCGGGCAAACTGGCGCTATCTGGGAGGGGCGCTAACACTATCGGAAGACGCCAGCGACACTGATACAGTGATCAGCAAAAATCGATTCACTGATCAGTGACACTGGTGACAGGGCAGTGAAGGGGTTAACTGGGGGGGGCGATCAGGGGGTTAAATGTGACCTAGTTGTGTTCTAACTGTGGGTATGTGCGGTTTTACTCACTTTTACTGTGTCTTCTTCTCTTTCTGGAACAGAATGTGTCCAGGCAGAGAAGAATGACATCATATCCTGTCCTGTGTAAACTTCAACACAGGACAGGATAGGACAGGGACCGATCATCTGATTTCAGCCAGACATCACTGGCTGAAATCTAATGATTGATCCCTCCGGGTCGAATGGTGTCACCCGTGGGTCGGCGGGAGCGCGCACGCCCCCTGCTGGCAAAAACGTTGGGAGCGCGGAACCAGTTTTAAAACGTGGTTTTGCTCCTGAGTGCCGCCCTGCACATGTATATATACAGTGGTAGGACGGCAAGCGGTTAATCACCATGATTCAGCTAAATGTACACGCAGGACATTTTTGTTTTTAATTCACTGTTTTATTTTTTTGATTGACTGTGCGTTCACCATGTCATATGCCCACCGTCTCTGAG
Source organism: Staurois parvus (assembly GCF_062004578.1). Taxonomy (NCBI): domain Eukaryota; kingdom Metazoa; phylum Chordata; class Amphibia; order Anura; family Ranidae; genus Staurois; species Staurois parvus. The sequence goes on along the minus strand of NW_028319721.1, from coordinate 44,822 downwards.
GATCCTAGTGATAATAAAGAAATTAACGTATTTTTCGCTCCATAAGACGTGCCTAGGTTTTAGAGGAGAAAAACAAGAAAAAAAATATTCTGAACCAATAGACTGCGGACACGGCCCAGGGGATGACCAGAGACTGCGGATACGGTACAGGGGATGACCAGAGACTGCGGACACGGTACAGGGGATGACCAGAGACTGCGGACACGGTACAGGGGATGACCAGAGACTGCGGACACGGTACAGGGGATGACCAGAGACTGCGGACACGGTACAGGGGATGACCAGAGACTGCGGACACGGTACAGGGGATGACCAGAGACTGCGGACACGGTACAGGGGATGACCAGAGACTGCGGACACGGTACAGGGGATGACCAGAGACTGCGGACACGGTACAGGGGATGACCAGAGACTGCGGACACGGTACAGGGGATGACCAGAGACTGCGGACACGGTACAGGGGATGACCAGAGACTGCGGACACGGTACAGGGGATGACCAGAGACTGCGGACACGGTACAGGGGATGACCAGAGACTGCGGACACGGTACAGGGGATGACCAGAGACTGCGGACACGGTACAGGGGATGACCAGAGACTGCGGACACGGTACAGGGGATGACCAGAGACTGCGGACACGGTACAGGGGATGACCAGAGACTGCGGACACGGTACAGGGGATGACCAGAGACTGCTGACCTTTGGGGAGGGAGGGGGAACGGGTACCTGAATTTGACAGGTACCCGCTCCCACTTCCACGGAGTTGTCCTTCCTCCTCCTTCCCGCGGCTTCTGTGACAGCCGTGTGCCCACTGCGCATGCGTGAGAAGCGCTGCGCTTTGTGAATGGCCCGGAGCCTTCTGGGATCTGTCATGTGTCCTCACGCATGCGCAGTGGGCACCCGACTGTCACATAAGCTGCCGCGGGAAGACTTCAGCGCTGGAGCGCGGAACAGGTAAGGTCCTGCAGGAGAGAAGAGCTGAGCGGCTGGCCCGATATTCTGACATGGTGGCGGAAGAAATACCGGACCGGCCGCTTTATATTTGCTTCATAAGACGCACTGACATTTTCCCCCTTTTTTGGGGGGGAAAAAAGTGCGTCTTATGGAGCGAAAAATACGGTATTTGCATCTACTATTGATGTTTTTTGATTAATCTGCATTGGATTCAAAATACCGTTTGCAGTTTGCTCTAGTCGACTGCTAACTTTTTCTAATATGCTTATATTCGTTTTATAATCCACACCCCAATGTAGGGTTAGTCGGAGAGACACAATGGTGGTTACACCTTATATGATGGCATTTCCCCTTTTTTGTTTATACTATTATAACATTGTTGACTTCCTACACTGGTCTGCTTATTATTCCGTTTCTATGGTTTTTACACAATATTTTCCATGCTCCTTTCATTTATTTTGCAGTGGTTTGTAGTAGGTCTCTGCCCTGTAGTTTCTTCTGTTGACTAGTAGTAATGGCCTTGTAGTCCTATTGGACTATCCTGTGAAGGAAGATTGCTCATTCATCAATGCAGCGTACTACTTCCAGTTTGTTAGAGCACAGGCTCTCACAATGTACCCTGCTCTCCATGCGGATTGCTTGGCATTTACAGGTAGGACTGGGCCGACTGAACTCATTGCCAAGATTTTACCATTCTCCATGCGGATTGCTTGGCACTTACAGGTAGGACTGGACCGACTGAACTCATTTCACACTACATCCTCTGGGATAATTTTCCATGTAGGAGGTATTGGATTTAGACAACATGGGTGGATAAAGATAGTTTTTAATTTATTCCTACTGCAAGACTTGTGAGAACCTCTATACTTGTGAGAGAAGAAAAAAAAAAAAAAAAAAAAGTTGTCATCACAGAGTGGGGGGGGGGGGGGGGGGGTGAAATTTTCAATCTGTTGTAATTAGAATGTACACCTCATATTGCCAAGATTTTACCATTCATATCCAGCATAACACATCAGTATTCTCCTGCAATATTATTTTATTGCCTGTCAGAACACACATCTTACAATAATGGTCAGATAAATATTTCCATCTTCAGGAATCATAAAAAACAAAAAAAAACTGTTCTCCAGATGTTCAACATTCTCATCCAATAGATTGAAAAGAACAATGATTTAACCATCTCTGGCTCAGACTCTCCATACCATGATCAGCACTCCTACCACAAGCAGGGAACACATCCTCCAATCACAGTCCAGCTGGCTGTATAAGGCACCATCTGACTGGTGGTTAAGTCCTGCACACAGAACCAATCATCTGATTGAACAGTCTCAGCAGTCAGCCAGTGTTTCCATTAAACACGGTGTTGGCCCAGCTCCTCAGAGGGGATGACGCGCCCTCGGCTTCAGTCCATCTGCGCTGCATCCAACTCATTCAGGAAGCGGCGACATTTCCCCATCAGAACCATGATGGCTTCTTTCATCAGGACATCGGGGGCCAGGATGCCAGTGGACTCTATGGAAACTGAAAGGGGAGAAAAACGGATTCAGGACACCTCTATTGATTAAGAGGGTGGATATAGAGAAAGCTAAATGCTCCACCTGTTGGCTATACCCTTCCTTCAGCCAGAGCCCCCCCCCCCCGAAATTTCTAGTGCCTTGAGTTGAAACAGTACATGTGTCAGTGCGTTGTGATTGTCAATGGCATCACAAACCACCACTTATGCAACCTCAGCTGCAATGGAACACCATGGAACTGGTACATGACAGAGTCTTGGTGCATTGGCAGGCAATTCATTTAAATGGGCTGTCATAATGCAGTGTACATGAATTAATACGACATAGTAGAATGGTCCTTGTGCTCAGCCTCTGTGGGCTGTCCTTCCCCAGGCACCGCCCTCAAATCTAGCTCAGTGTTGGGGTCAGCACACAGAGGGGTCCCTGTGCTCAGGCTCTGTGGATGGTCCTTCTCCCCCAGGCACCACCCTCCAATCTAGCTCAGTGTTTGGGCATGCAGAGGGGTCCCTGTGCTCAGGCTCTGTGGGCGGTCCTTGTCCCACAGGCACCGCCCTCCAATCTAGCTCAGTGTTTGGGCATGCAGACAGAGGGGTCCCTCTGCTCAGGCTCTGTGGGCTGTCCTTCCCCAGGCACCGCCCTCAAATCTAGCTCAGTGTTGGGGTCAGCACACAGAGGGGTCCCTGTGCTCAGGCTCTGTGGATGATCCTTCTCCCCCAGGCACCACCCTCCAATCTAGCTCAGTGTTTGGGCATGCAGAGGGGTCCCTGTGCTCAGGCTCTGTGGGCGGTCCTTCTCCCCCAGGCACCACCCTCAAATCTAGCTTAGTGTTGGGGTCAGCAGACAGAGGGGTCCCTCTGCTCAGGCTCTGTGGGCGGTCCTTGTCCCCCAGGCCCCACCCTCCAATCTAGCTCAGTGTTTGGGTACGCAGACATAGCAGTTCCTTTACTTTGCATTTATGAAGATTTTCTTCTCATTCCAGCAGCTCCCTCTGCAGTACAGACTTCAGGCGGACGGCGTCCAGCGCCACACCAAACCCCAAGGGTGGAGATCTGCTGATGGAGAACGCCTTGCTAACCCTTTTGGTAGTCTTTGGTGCCTCTCAACTCCCACAATCCCTGCTGTAGGACAATCTCCATACAGTAATACACAGGGCACACCATACTCACAGATAAAATGGTCTCGCACCCGTGCCATGCGCACCAGGTTTTTCAGGTCCTCGTGGCGGAAGATCTCTCTGCTACACGTATCCATCCGCGAGTTCTCTACACGGGCCACTTTCTTCCCTGCAAAAAATAACACTGCATTATGGCCTATGGATGCCCTAGTGATGGGGGGGGGGGGGGGGGGGGGGGGGACGACGACTCCATTACGGTCTATGAATTCCCCAGTGATGGGAGGGACTGCATTACGGCCTATGGATGCCCCAATAATGGGTGGGAAGCTGCATCACGGCCTATGGATGCCCCAGTGATGGAGGGGGGAGTGCATTACAGCCTATGGATGCCCCAGTGATGGGTGGGAAGCTGTATTACAACCTATGGATGCCCCAATGATGGAAGGGGGGGGGGGGGGGGGGAGTGCATTACGGCCTATGGATGCCCCAGTGATGGGGGGGGGGGGGGGGGGGAGGGGGAGTGCATTACGGCCTATGGATGCCCCAGTGATGGAGGGGGAGGGGGGGGGGGGGGGGGAGTGCATTACGGGCTATGGATGCCCCAGTGATTTGGGGGGGGGGGTGCATTACAGCCTATGGATGCCCCAGTGATGGGTAGGAAGCTGTATTATGGCCTATGGATGCCCCAATGATGGGGGGGGGGGGTGCATTACAGCCTATGGATGCCCCAGTGATGGGTGGGAAGCTGTATTATGGCCTATGGATGCCCCAATGATGGGGGGGGGGTGCATTACAGCCTATGGATGCCCCAGTGATGGGTGGGAATCTGTATTACGGCCTATGGATGCCCCAATGATGGGGGGGGGTGCATTACAGCCTATGGATGCCCCAGTGATGGGTGGGAAGCTGTATTACGGCCTATGGATGCCCCAGTCTTCTACACAATGCAACTAAATGGTGAAAGCACCCCCAGCATACTTATGGTGAGAGACTGGCACACAAGCAACAAGGAGGGGGAACTCTGCTCCCCACCACTGTTATCTCTCTCTCTCCTCCAAAAACAAGAGCGACCAACAGACGGAGTACTAGGAGAAGAACAATGCTCACCACAAACCAACCCCCCAGTCATTCTCCATGATGATGGAAGAGACCAGCAGACTTCCCGAGTACCAGGAGAATGTCAGCACTCTCCACCAGTGTGACCGCACACCAATCCCCCCCAATCCTCTCCACTGACAGACTTAACCAGCATGAGGAGGATGACACTCACCATTCACATCATCCACCATGATAACTCCAGGCGAGAAACATTTCTGCAGCCTCTCCGCCAGGTCGCCCTCTATGGGGTGCAGCAATGTGATTTCCGGCAGTAAGCGGTAACTGGCTGTGGCCACGGGGGAGAACTTGGCGTGGTCCTTCCCTGCAGGGAACACACAGAGTTCAGCACACATTCAGGCCCTGCTCACACATGCAATGCCTTTTTACCTCACTTTTGTGATTTATTTTTTTTTATTAGATTTCCAAAATATAACAATGGGTTAATAAGACACTGATAGTAGGAGGAAAAAAAAAAAAAAAAGTACAATGTTGACTATGCCCTGGAAGAAGGAACACAAGAGCTTGAGGATAATAAAAATACTTTTTACATAGAAACTGGATGAATGATAATGGTTTCAAGTCGGTTTCCATCTACCAGTGGGGCAAAAAAGTATTTAGTCAGCCACCAATTGTGCAAGTTCTCCCACTTACAAAGATGAGAGAGGCCTGTAATTGGCATCATAGGGAGACCTCAACTATGAGAGACAAAATGAGAAAACAAATCCAGACAATCACATTGGCTGATCTGGAAAGAATTTATTTGCAAATTATGGTGGAAAATAAGTATTTGGTGAATATGAAAAGTTCATCTCAATACTTTGTTATATATCCTTTGTTGGCAATGACAGAGGTCAGATGTTTCCTGGAAGTCTTCACAAGGTTGGCACACACTGTTGCTGGTATGTTGGCCCATCCTCCATGCAGATCTCCTCTAGAGCAGTGATGTTTTGGGGCTGTCGCTGGGCAACACGGACTTTCAACTCCCTCCAAAGGTTTTCTATGGGGTTTAGATCTGGAGACTGGCTAGGCCACTCCAGGACCTTGAAATGCTTCTTACGAAGCCACTCCTTCGTTGCCCGGGCGGTATGTTTGGGATCATTGTCATGTTGGAAGACCCAGCCACGTTTCATCTTCAATGCCCTTGCTGATGGAAGGAGGTTTGCACTCAAAATCTCACGATACATGGCCCCATTCATTCTGTCCTGTACATGGATCAGTCGTCCTGGTCCCTTTGCAGAGAAATGGCCCCAAAGCATAATGTTGCCACCCCCATGCTTCACAGTAGGTATGGTGTTCTTTGGATGCAACTCAGCATTCTCTCTCCTCCAAACACGACAAGTTGTGTTTCTACCAAACAGTTCTATTTTGGTTTCATCTGACCATATGACATTCTCCCAATCCTCTTCTGGATCATCCAAATGCTCTCTAGCAAACTTCAGACGGGCCGGGACATGTACTGGCTTAAGCAGGGGGACACGTCTGGCACTGCAGGATCTGAGTCCCTGGTGGCGTAGTGTGTTTCTGATGGTAGCCTTTGTTACGTTGGTCACAGCTCTCTGCAGGTCATTCACTAGGTCCCCCCGTGTGGTCCTGGGATTTTTGCTCGCCGTTCTTGTGATCATTTTGACCCCACGGGGTGAGATCTTGCGTGGAGCCCCAGATCGAGGGAGATTATCAGTGGTCTTGTATGTCTTCCATTTTCTAATTCTTGCTCCCACAGTTGATTTGTTCACACCAAGCTGCTTGCCTATTGCAGATTCAGTCTTCCCAGCCTGGTGCAGGTCTACAATTTTGTTTCTGGTGTCCTTCGACAGCTCTTTGGTCTTCACCATAGTGGAGTTTGGAGTGTGACTGTTTGAGGTTGTGGACAGGTGTCTTTTATACTGATGAGTTCAAACAGGTGCCATTGATACAGGTAATGAGTGCAGGACAGAGGAGCCTCTTAAAGAAGAAGGTACAGGTCTGTGAGAGCCAGAAATCTTGCTTGTTTGTAGGTGACCAAATACTTATTTTCCACCATAATTTGCAAATAAATTCTTTCCAGATCAGCCGATGTGATTGTCTGGATTTGTTTTCTCATTTTATCTCTCATAGTTGAGGTCTCCCTATGATGCCAATTAGAGGCCTCTCTCATCTTTGTAAGTGGGAGAACTTGTACAATTGGTGGGGACTAAATACTTTTTTGCCCCACTGTATACACAAAGTTTGACTAGAAGGAGATTCCCAGAGCACTATGAGTTAGCAGCAGGCTCCATGCATGTTCCAGGTCTGCCTTATAAGGTAGTGAAGCCAAGGATAACAAAGACCACTCGGGGAGACGGCATACTGAAGTCAACAAAGACAGCTCCCATGTTTCTATCCCACCCCGTCCTAATCCACACCCTGCCCTTTCCAGGTATCTTACCAACTCCCTTGACGCAATGCACGATGACGTGGATCTCCTGGCCGGGCCGAAGCTGAGCGATGAGGATGTCGCTGTGCACGGGCCGAGGCGGGTCAGTGTCATGGAAGAGATCCGACTGGTTTCCCTGTGGGAGCCACTTCATGTGACTGGTGTATACTGCAGAGGAAAGCAACAGGGTTAGGGGAGCCCAAAAAGGAGAGGGAAGCCTTATTGGGGGGGCAGGTTCTAGAGGGATTGGGCAGTCCCTAGGTGGTGAGGCCCAAATTAGGGTTAGGGGCAATTGTCAGAGGAGGTGATGAAGGAATCCAAAAAGGACAGGGAAGCATCGGGGGAGGCCCAAGGGGAGAGGGAAGCTTCATTGAAAGACTTGCTCTGGAGGGAAGGGACAGCCCTGGAGTGGGGTGGGAGGCCCAATTAGGGTTGGGGGCAACCTTGGAAAGAGGGGATGAGGGAGTTAGGAAGGACAAGACAGTGCCAGGGAAGTCCAACGGAAGAGGGAAGCTTCATTGGGGGCACATTCTGAAGGCATGGGGCAGCCCCTAGATCGGGTGTCGGCAACCCGCGGCTCCAGAGCCGCATGCGGCTCTTTTTCACCTTGGCTGCAGCTCCGGAGCACACTGCCCACCAGGTGACAGGCAATAGGGCAGCAATGGGCAAACTACGGCCCGGCGGACCTTTTAATCCGGCCCGCGGAGCTAGGCTCCCGCTAGGCTCCTCTCACAGTCCGCCCTGAAGACCGGTGTAGCATGAAAATCTGTCTCCTATGAGGATCTGTCCCCCTCGACGTATCTGCGCATGTGCCGGAGATCGCCGATCGGCTGCGAATGCCTGAAACTGGCACATGCGCAGATACGTCAAGGGGGACAGATCCTCATAGGAGACAGATTTTCATGCTACACCGGAACGGCGCGGGAACACGGCGAGAGGAACGCGCGGAGCAAAGGTAAGTGAATTGACACAGGGGGGACTTGGGGACTTAATATGGGATGAATTAATATGGGGAATGAATTACTATAGGGGGGATGAATTACTATAGGGGGGATGAATTACTATAGGGGGGATGAATTACTATAGGGGGGATGAATTACTATATGGGGGATGAATTTTCAGTTTTAAAAATGTGGCTCTCAAAATAAATTTCAATCCTGGTTTTGGCGAGATTTGGCTCAGTTGAAAAAAAAAAAGGTTGCCCACCACTGGCCTAAGGCTATGATTGTGATTATGACGATACACTGTGGCCCTGATTAACCCTTTGCTTACTGGGCCCTTAAACCCCCTTCATGACCAGAGCGCTTTTTGCAATATATGCAGTGTCGGATTTGTTTTAAATGTTGCAATGGTTTTGCGGCTCCCAGTCTTTTTTTCCCCTCTCGGAAACGGGTCCAAGTGGCTCTTTATGTCTTAAAGGTTGCAGACCCCTGCCCTAGATGGTGTCGGGGGCAACTTCGGGAGGAAGGGATAAGGGAGTCCAGGACAGGGCAAGGTCAGGGGAGGTTTGAGGAAGAAGGAAGCCCCATTAGGGAGCCAGTTCTGGAGAGATGTGACAGCCCCGGGGTGTGGGGTCCAATTATGGTTAAGGGGAGGGGGCTTTGAAGAGATGGAGCAGCCACTTGTACTCTGGGGGTAGAATCAGCAGGGGCCCTTGAGAGAACAGAGACCCAAATGGAGAGCAAGCATCTCACCTTTATGGTCCAGGTAGAGCTCGCTGGGATCGGAGGAGTCCTTAGCCGCACGGGGGTTCCGCGTACATCTCACATTCAGCTCAAACTGCAATGTGTCAATCTCCGTTCCTTCTGCGTCATCTAGGGGGCGACAGCAGCCATGAAGGACTTTGACAGTCTCGTATTACATGCAGCTGGGTACACCCATGAGAAGTTACCTTACCCGAGTTCCGATACTCAAACAGGCGGGGATCGGTGCGGATGGGGATGAGGCCCAGGCGGTGGGCGAGGATCTCGTCCTGTATGATCGATGTGTTCTTATAGACGTAAACTTTCTCTATGGCCATGGTGGGGACCTGCGGGGGAGAACAGGGAGATAACCCCCTCAGACTGAGCACAGGGGGAGAGGGAACTTGGATTTTGGCTGTTTTTGGTGGAGTGCTGAGGGTGCAGAGCCTTGTCTGGTCTGGGGAGATTATCCTCCACTTCCTGTCCTGGAGGCAGATAAAGCCCACCCTATTTTCTGGCTGGAGGACATCCAGCATCATCTAGCGCTTTCTTCCCCAGCCTGACTCTTCCTAAGAGGCAGCCCATTGCTTGAATCAGTGCAGAGGGATCCTGAGAGAAGTACTGAGGCAGAGGAAACTATGTACAGCTCCCTGCTGGCCCCTTCCACCAGCCATGACAAGGATGCTAAATTTGTGTTGCCCGACACATGTAGTCTTAGGTAGGTAGCTTTTTTCAACCTTTAGCCCCATCAGGGCTCGCCTGTCAGGTGGAAGCATTCGGGAGGCAGAGGTACTGCCCGATTGCTTCCACGCAGCCCACGGTGCCAGCCTCCGTTTCCCCCCCTGTTCACCCCCCCCCCCACATGTGAACCTCCCCACTTGCCAAGTATCTCGGTCTCCGCTCGCCCATCTGCGGTGCCCGAGACTGGCTCAGTGTGTGCCGGCATCTAGAGGGGTGGGAGGAGAACGAACAAGTCCGCTCCCCTCCCCTTCTTGTCCTGACCCAGAAGTGATGTTTGACATCACTTCCAGGTCCCCATTCACAGATTCTCGACTGGGAAAGAATGTAATGCAGTGTGATGTGCACTGCATTACATTCAGGGGAGCACAGGGGAGACATTGGGGGTCTTTTAGACCCTGCATGCCTCATTAAAGAGAACCTGTCACCAAAAAATCAACACATAGGGGACTTTTTGTCCCCCATGTGATGAAAAAAAAAAAAGTTAAGTAGAAAAAAAATATATTTTTTTACTAGTAAAAAAAAAATCAAAGCTGCACCCAAGCACATTACATTCTTTCAAAAAAAAAAAAAAAAAAAAAAAAAAGGAAAAATTTGAGCCCCCACATATACGCACGCACAAAAGTAAACGCTCACGCCGGGGCGCCTACGCATGAAAACAACGATTGCAATACACGTTATATATCGCCGCGCGCAAGAATGAGAGCAATAATTCTAGCACCAGACCTCCTCTACACTGATGATCTATAAAAAAAAATATAGGGTACTGAAGTTTGTCGCCATTTCACGAGCGCACGCAAATTTAAGGTTTGACATGTTGGATATCTGTTTACTCGGTGGAACTTCATCTTTTATATTTTACCAAAAAATAGGGTAATTTATTGCTTTTTTGTGCCCTAAAATTAATTTTGTGTATTTTTTACTGAAATTTTGGAGTTTCCTAGACCTTTGTGATAATATCATGCGACATAAACTGGACCTGCCACTATTTTATTCTCTAGGGTCTCCAATTTCAGAAAATATATAATGTTCGGGGGTTTTGTGTAATCTTCAGGCCTAAAATGGTTTTTTAAACGTGTGCAAAAACGGCTCTGGCAGCGAAAGAGATAAAGGATAAGCCGGACACTCCCCTTTCCTGAGGAGCAGCCAATCGGTGCTCATTATACTGCAAGGTCTCTCCCCTCCCTGCTACTCCCCGGGTGCGGTGCTGGAGACAGGCAGGGAGTGGAGGAGGAGATAAACAGTGCAATGTTAAAAAAATTAAATGCTTAAGTCGCCATAAAGTCGCTTTTGTTTTTAAAAGCCTCAGACATCCTAACAGCACCTTAGATTTAAATACGGTTTTGATTAAAATTGATTTTTTTTTTTTTATATCTGGACAAGAAGATTGTCATGAGGGACAAGTAGATTGGGGCCCCGATTTAGTCCCTGGACAAGTAGTTTTTTCAAAAATTTCCACATCTCCGCATAACCTGTCTGCGCTGCATAGAGAAGCACAGAGACCCATTCTAAAATAAGGTATGCAATGAGAATGGAAAGCTTTTACATATTAATGTCAATAGAAAGTTGATGAGGAGAAAAGGAGGAGCCAAGGAACAGAATTTAAGCCAATTAAACTTTATCTTTAATATAAAAAGGAAAACCCAGGAAATAAGGGGGCGATCTCCTGCCTCACCCACCTATCAGATCTCTGGCCCACCTTTCAGGTCTCCCACCTATCAGATTTCCAGCCCCCCTATTAGATCTCCTGCCCCACCCACCTATCAGATCTCTGGCCCACCTGTCAGGTCTCCCACCTATCAGATCTCCTGCCCCACCTATCAGATCTCTGGCCCACCCACCTATCAGGTCTCCCACTTTTCAGATCTCCTGCCCCACCCACCTATCAGATCTCTGGCCCACCTTTCAGGTCTCCCACCTATCAGATTTCCAGCCCCCCTATTAGATCTCCTGCCCCACCCACCTATCAGATCTCTGGCCCACCTGTCAGGTCTCCCACCTATCAGATCTCCTGCCCCACCTATCAGATCTCTGGCCCACCTATCAGATCTCTGGCCCACCCACCTATCAGGTCTCCCACTTTTCAGATCTCCTGCCCCACCCACCTATCAGATCTCTGGCCCACCTTTCAGGTCTCCCACCTATCAGATTTCCAGCCCCCCTATTAGATCTCCTGCCCCACCCACCTATCAGATCTCTGGCCCACCTGTCAGGTCTCCCACCTATCAGATCTCCTGCCCCACCTATCAGATCTCTGGCCCACCCACCTATCAGGTCTCCCACTTTTCAGATCTCCTGCCCCACCCACCTATCAGATCTCTGGCCCACCTTTCAGGTCTCCCACCTATCAGATTTCCAGCCCCCCTATTAGATCTCCTGCCCCACCCAGCTATCAGATCTCTGGCCCACCTGTCAGGTCTCCCACCTATCAGATCTCCTGCCCCACCTATCAGATCTCTGGCCCACCCACCTATCAGGTCTCCCACTTTTCAGATCTCCTGCCCCACCCACCTATCAGATCTCTGGCCCACCTATCAGGTCTCCCACTTATCAGATTTCCAGCCCCACTATTAGATCTCCTGCCCTACCCACCTATCAGATCTCTGGCCCACCTGTCAGGTCTCCTACCTCTCCTGCAATGCCCACCAATCAAATCTATCTTTTCTGCCCCGCCCACCTACTGAATCCATCATACCTCGGCCAGCAGGATGCGCCGAAATGCATTCGCCATCGCCGCGTCTATTCCGACCATATCGAATTCCAGGAGGTCGTCCTCCATCTTGGTGATCTCCATCCGGAAATTCTGCAGAGGAGACAGAGAAGAGGGATGGAGAGGTCTTTGGGTAAAGAACAACCCCTCCCACATAGGTCATGTGACATGCCACCACCTACGGAGGAAATATGGACACAGCTGACAGTCATGTAACATTTCAGAATGAAGTCATCAAGAGCCTGCGCCGACTCCAGGGACCGGAGAGTACTGAGTTCCACCTACCATGGCTGCCTTTGGGTTAATGGGAAGATGGAAGTTAGAGGTTCACTCCACCCATAATTAACCCCCCCCAGGGTTTGGCGGATGGGGTCCTCCATCTAATATACTCTGCAGGCAATGGGTCAAGCAGTGCAGTATGTGAAGCGTCATTATAGAAAAAAAAGACGGAAATTTCATTTAGGTGCAGCGTTGCATGACCGCGCAATTGTCCGTAATGCAAAAAATGGCCTGGTCAGGAAGGGGGGGGGGGGAATCCTCTGGAGGGGGAGGGGTTAAGGGCTCATTGTCTGGCCACAGGAATGTGTGGTTTGGAGGCGCCTCTTAGGCTCAGTTCACATCTCTAGGTGCGATCACGTGCAGGCGTGTTTTTAGCGTGTCACGTTGGCGGCCCGTGCACTTCATGCAGTTTGAGTCTTTGCCAGAAATGCTCTGCAGCAACACGATGCGGTCTGGCATGTCTGGGGATGCATGGGGGTGTCATGAACAAGTGATGGTGTCACCAGGCGGCTTCCCATGTCCTGCTCTATGGGGACGCAGTGGTTGTACAAACAGCTGGAGGTCCCAGTGGCCGTACACCGGGGGGGGGGGGGGGAGGGGCCCTGTCAAGTAGGCAGTTAGGGGCCCCATGATCTCTAACAGGGGCCCTGCCCACCATGGCGGTCACACACTCACCTTCTGGAAGCGCTCCAGGTCCCAGGTGTCGTCATATCCGGGGTAATTCCCAGGGAAGTCCGTACTGTGCACCTAGGGGGACAGAACACAGACAGGTGACATCACAGCGCCGTGTCCCCTCCCCCACCCAGTGTCCCCTCCCCCCGCCCAGGGATCTCCAGGACAATCTCCAGATCAAGCACAGACATGAAGGCTGAGAGCTGATTGGTTAGTTCTGTATAATAGGAGATGGGGGGGGGGGGGGGGTAGGTGCCCCTAACATGCTGACAGGGCAGACAGATTGGTAGTACACAGTATGGGGGGGTAGATGGGGGAACAGCAGGCAGAGGCGCATTCACAGCGCAGGGAGCAGAGTAGATGTAGTTGGGTGGGCAGTATACAGGTGGATGTGCGAGTAGAAGGTAAGTGATGTGTAGTTGGGTGGGCAGTAGAAGGTAAGTGGTGTGTAGTTTGGTGGGCAGTAGAAGGTAAGTGGTGTGTAGTTGGGTGGGCAGTAGAAGGTAAGTGGTGTGTAGTTGGGTGGGCAGTAGAAGGTAAGTGGTGTGTAGTTGGGTGGGCAGTAGAAGGTAAGTGATGTGTAGTTGGGTGGGCAGTAGAAGGTAAGTGGTGTGTAGTTGGGTGGGCAGTAGAAGGTAAGTGGTGTGTAGTTGGGTGGGCAGTAGAAGGTAAGTGATGTGTAGTTGGGTGGGCAGTAGACGGTAAGTGATGTGTAGTTGGGTGGGCAGTAGAAGGTAAGTGATGTGTAGTTGGGTGGGCAGTAGAAGGTAAGTGGTGTGTAGTTGGGTGGGCAGTAGAAGGTAAGTGATGTGTAGTTTGGGGGGCAGTAGAGGGAGGTTGGTCTGTAGTTGGGTGGTCAGTAGGCGGTGTGTAGGTAATAGAAGGTAAGTGGTGTGCAGTTTGGGGGGCAGTAGAGGGAGGGTGGTCTGTAGTTGGGTGGTCAGTAGGCGGTGTGTAGGTGCGTGGGCAATAGAAGGTAAGTGGTGTGCAGTTTGGGGGGCAGTAGAGGTTGGGTGGTCAGTAGAAGGTGGGTGGGCAGTAGAAGGTAAGTGGTGTGCAGTTGAGGGAGGTTGGTCTGTAGTTGGGTGGTCAGTAGAGGGTAGGCGGTCAGTGTGTAGTAGGGTGGGCAGTAGGCGGGTGGGCAGTAGAAGGTAAGTGGTGTGTAGTAGGGTGGTCAGTAGCGGGTAGGCGGTCAGTGTGTAGTAGGGTGGTCAGTAGAAGGTAAGTGGTGTGTAGTAGGGTGGTCAGTAGCGGGTGGGCAGTAGAAGGTAAGTGGTGTGTAGTAGGGTGGTCAGTAGCTGGTAGGCGGTCCCAGTAGGTCGCTCACATTCTGCAGTGAGAACTCTCCCAGCTGCACGCGGCTCCTCATCTCCTCCACAGCCGCCATCTCTGACTCCTCCCACGTGGACCGCCCACCACGGCCACGTCCAGTATGGCAGCCAAACTCCGCCTACCTCTAGAACAGCAGGCCTCTAGCAAGATGGCTGTCGGGCCCCGCCCATTACATCCATTACCGGGGAGCTTCAGCTTACGGCTCCGCCCCTCCACGTCTCCTGTTTACTTCCGGGTGTCAGGAAGAGTATCGGAGATACCCCGAGAGGGGCAGAATGGCGGCTCCGGGGGGCAGAAACCTTCCAGACTGGGGGGGCTTCCAGGACGATGTGCAGGTGACCCCCAAATACCGGCCTAGCCCGCACTACCCCTTCACCTTCATTGTCCTCCAGTATCACAGAATACTGACCCCCCAGTACAGGAGATCCCCCCCCCCCATACTACTCGCCATATGAGCCCCAATACTGACCCCTCCCCCACCTCTAAGGGTCTCCTTTCATATCCGATCCCCCAATACTGACCCCCCCTTCACCTTCCTGCCACCAATGAACCGCCCCCACCATATTCCCCCCACTATTATACCTGACCAAGTGGGGGTCTCCTTCATATCTAACCCCTCCCCCATACTGATCCCCCCTCCTCCTGACATGTAGGTGACCCCTGACCCCCCCACCTTGGTTCCTCCATTCCACACTTAATAACAAGTATTTTTTCTTGCAGACCGGGGGAGGGGCTGCGGTGATTGACATGGAGAACATGGATGACACATCGGGCTCCAGCTTTGAGGACATGGGGGAGATCCACCAGAGGATGAAGGAGGACGAGGAGGAGGGGGAGGCAGACGGAGTCCCTGAGGAGGGCGATGAGGACGGAGCTTTCCTGGGCATGAAGGGGATAAAGGGTCAGCTGGGGCGACAAGTGGCCGATGAGGTGAGTGTCAGCTCCTGGGTCCTGTACATTACCACCTGGCCTGGTTACCCACCCTACTTCTCCTCACCCACCGTCCACCCAGCCTGGTTACCCACC
Organism: Staurois parvus; assembly: GCF_062004578.1. Classification (NCBI taxonomy): domain Eukaryota; kingdom Metazoa; phylum Chordata; class Amphibia; order Anura; family Ranidae; genus Staurois; species Staurois parvus. The sequence continues at coordinate 29,311 of NW_028319721.1, read as the reverse complement.
CTACTTCTCCTCACCCACCGTCCACCCAGCCTGGTTACCCACCCTACTTCTCCTCACCCACCGTCCACCTGACCTGGTTACCCACCCTACTTCTCCTCACCCACCGTCCACCCAGCCTGGTTACCCACCCTACTTCTCCTCACCCACCGTCCACCTGACCTGGTTACCCACCCTACTTCTCCTCACCCACCGTCCACCCAGCCTGGTTACCCACCCTACTTCTTCTCACCCACCGTCCACCTGACCTGGTTACCCACCCTACTTCTCCTCACCCACCGTCCACCCAGCCTGGTTACCCACCCTACTTCTCCTCACCCACCGTCCACCTGACCTGGTTACCCACCCTACTTCTCCTCACCCACCGTCCACCCAGCCTGGTTACCCACCCTACTTCTCCTCACCCACCGTCCACCCAGCCTGGTTACCCACCCTACTTCTCCTCACCCACCGTCCACCCAGCCTGGTTACCCACCCTACTTCTCCTCACCCACCGTCCACCTGACCTGGTTACCCACCCTACTTCTCCTCACCCACCGTCCACCCAGCCTGGTTACCCACCCTACTTCTTCTCACCCACCGTCCACCTGACCTGGTTACCCACCCTACTTCTCCTCACCCACCGTCCACCCAGCCTGGTTACCCACCCTACTTCTCCTCACCCACCGTCCACCTGACCTGGTTACCCACCCTACTTCTCCTCACCCACCGTCCACCCAGCCTGGTTACCCACCCTACTTCTCCTCACCCACCGTCCACCCAGCCTGGTTACCCACCCTACTTCTCCTCACCCACCGTCCACCCAGCCTGGTTACCCACCCTACTTCTCCTCACCCACCGTCCACCTGACCTGGTTACCCACCCTACTTCTCCTAACCCACCGTCCACCCAGCCTGGTTACCCACCCTACTTCTCCTCACCCACCGTCCACCCAGCCTGGTTACCCACCCTACTTCTCCTCACCCACTCTCCACCTTCCTGGTAACCCACCCTGCTTCTCACCCACTGTCCACCCAGCCTGGTTACCCACCCTACTTCTCCTAACCCACCGTCCACCTGACCTGGTTACCCACCCTACTTCTCCTCACCCACCGTCCACCCAGCCTGGTTACCCACCCTACTTCTCCTCACCCACCGTCCACCTGACCTAGTTACCCACCCTACTTCTCACCCACTGTCCACCCGGCCTGGTTACCCACCCTACTTCTCCTCACCCACCGTCCACCTGACCTGGTTACCCACCCTACTTCTCCTCACCCACTCTCCACCTTCCTGGTAACCCACCCTACTTCTCCTCACCCACCGTCCACCCAGCCTGGTTACCCACCCTACTTCTCCTCACCCACCGTCCACCTGACCTGGTTACCCACCCTACTTCTCCTCACCCACCGTCCACCTGACCTGGTTACCCACCCTACTTCTCCTCACCCACTGTCCACCCGGCCTGGTTACCCACCCTACTTCTCCTCACCCACCGTCCACCCAGCCTGGTTACCCACCCTACTTCTCCTCACCCACTCTCCACCTTCCTGGTAACCCACCCTACTTCTCACCCACTGTCCACCTGGCCTGGTTACCTACCCTACTTCTCCTCACACACCGTCCACCTGGCCTGGTTACCCACCCTACTTCTCCTCACCCACCGTCCACCTGGCCTGGTTACCCACCCTACTTCTCCTCACCCACCGTCCACCTGGCCTGGTTACCCACCCTACTTCTCCTCACCCACTGTCCACCTGGCCTGGTTACCCACCCTACTTCTCCTCACCCACCATCTACCTGGCCTGGTTACCCACCCTACTTCTCCTCACCCACTGTTCACCTTTCCTGGTTACCTACCCTACTTCTCCTCACCCACCGTCCACCCAGCCTGGTTACCCACACTACTTCTCACCCACCGTCCACCCAGCCTGGTTACCCACCCTACTTCTCCTCACCCACTGTCCACCTGGCCTGGTTACCCACCCTACTTCTCCTCACCCACCATCTACCTGGCCTGGTTACCCACCCTACTTCTCCTCACCCACTGTTCACCTTTCCTGGTTACCTACCCTACTTCTCCTCACCCACCGTCCACCCAGCCTGGTTACCCACACTACTTCTCACCCACCGTCCACCCAGCCTGGTTACCCACCCTACTTCTCCTCACCCACTCTCCGTCTTCCTGGTTACCCACCCTACTTCTCACCCCTGTCCACCTGGCCTGGTTACCCACTCCACTCATTTTCACCCACCTCTTTTTCCTATTTCCCCCTGTCCTCTGAGTCCAGGATACCCACCCATCTTTTCCTCACCCACTGTCCACCTGGCCTGGTTACCCACCCATCTTTTCCTCACCCACTGTCCACCTGGCCTGGTTACCCACCCATCTTTTCCTCACCCACTGTCCGCCTGCCTGGTTACCCACCCTACTTCTCCTCACCCACTGTTCACCTTTCCTGGTTACCCACCCTACTTCTCCTCACCCACCGTCCACCCAGCCTGGTTACCCACACTACTTCTCCTCACCCACCGTCCACCCAGCCTGGTTACCCACCCTACTTCTCCTCATCCACCGTCCACTCAGCCTGGTTACCCACCCTACTTCTCCTCACCCACTCTCCACCTTCCTGGTTACCCTCCCTACTTCTCCTCACCCACTCTCCATCTTCCTGGTTACCCACCCTACTTCTCACCCCTGTCCACCTGGCCTGGTTACCCACTCCACTAATTTTCACCCACCTCTTTTTCCTATTTCCCCCTGTCCTCTGAGTCCAGGTTACCCACCCATATTTTCCTCAACCACTGTCCACCTGGCCTGGTTACCCACCCTACTTCTCCTCACCCACTGTCTGCCTGCCTGGTTACCCTCCCTACCCTCCTCACCCACTGTCCTCCAAGTCTGGGTTACCCACCCTACCCCTCCTTACCCACTGTCCTCCGTGTCCGAACTACCCACCCATTTCTCCTCACCCTCTCTCCTAGACCTTACTTCTAACCAACCTCAGTGTGTGGGGTAGGTGACCTGCCCACTCCTCTCATTGCCTGCTGTCTATGCAGTCGGGGTCACCCTCTCTTTTTCTCCCTCAGATGTGGCAGGCGGGGAAGCGGCAGGCCTCCAAGGCCTTTAATCTTTACGCCAACATAGACATCCTGCGCCCATACTTTGATGTGGAGCCCATGCAGGTCCGGAACCGGTGAGTGTGACCCCCATAGTGGGGTGACAGAGGATCATAGTCTGAGGATTGGAGGATGTAATGATCTCACACCTCCAGTACAGTCACATGTAGAGTACTGAGTACTGTGCAGAGAGAGGTAGGATTATTATTGTTGCACACGGGGGCGGTATTATTCTCACACAGCACATCAAGGTAGTTATGGTGTTGTACTGGCCATTCCCTCGCATTTGCCGGAAATTTCCAATGGCATTTTCTATACTAAGAACTGTATTTACAATATTGGATCAAATGTTCTTATCATGTAATTTAGTGAAATGTAAATATGATGTAAGTTCCCCCTATAGAGTTTTGAGGACCCCCTGTGATGACACCAGCATAACATCTCTTCCTATTTCCCTTTCCCAGGCTGCTGGAGTCAATGATTCCCGTAAAGATGATCAACTTCCCACAGGTGTGTATGACAGTCCAGTCATGACTAATCTACCCCCGATCTGGTTCAGAAAAAAAGGTCTCATGGCTCCTTCTTCTGTCTGCAGAAAATTGCTGGAGAGCTGTACGGACCCCTCATGCTGGTGTTTACCATGGTGGCCATTCTGCTTCATGGCATGAAATCATCTGGAACAGTCATTGTAAGGGGGAAAGGGCAATGAGGGGTTGGGGGGTGCGTTATCAAATAATGGATGTGGTACAGAATGTGAGCTACAGTTCAGGATGAAAGGGTTGGTTGGGGATCAAGGGTATGGTATTGGATAGATTTGTGAATGTGATATAGGATGGAGAGTTTGGTTGGGGATGGTGGGTGCGGGATGGGATGACTGATGTTGTGCAGGACGTTGGGTACAGTTCAGGATGAAGAGTTTGGTTGGGGATGGCGGATGTAGTAGTGGATGGAGAGTTTGGTTTAGGTGGAGTTTGCAGTATGGGATAGAATGCTAGATGTGGTATAGGATGAAGGGATGGTTGGGAATGGTGGATGCAGTATGGTATATGATGGTGGATGCTGTTTAGATTGAAGGGTTTGGTTGGGGGTGGAGGATGTGGTATGGTATAGGAGGATGTGGTATGGTATAGGATAATGGATGGGGTAAAGGGTGTAGAGTATGGTAGATGAAGGAAGGGATGAGATGGTAGATGTGGTACAGGGAGTGCAGTATGGGTAAGGGTGAAGGGTGTGGGATGGGATGGTTGATGTGGTATAGGATGAAGAGTTTTGTTGGGGGTGAAGGCTGTGGGATAGGATAGAATGGTGGATGTGGTATAGGATGGAGACATAGCTGGTGAAAGTGGATGCAGTATGGAATAGTATGGCAGAAGCTGTATAGTATGGAGAGGTTTGTTGAGGATGGACGATGCGGGATAGGATGGAGAGTTTGGTTGAAGATGGAAGGTGCAGTAATGGATAGGATGGTGGACACAGTATAGGATATGGTAGATGAGGTATAGGATGTACAGTTTGGTTCAGAATGAAGGGTTTGGTTGGTGATATAGGGTCCAGTATTAGATAAGATGGAGAGTTTGGCTGGGGGTGGCGGATGTGGTTTTGGATGGAGAGTTTGGTTGGGGGTGGATGAGGTGTGGTATAGGATAGAGAGTTTGATTTGGGGTGGTGGATGCGGTATAGGATGGAGAATTTGGTTGGGAATGGGGGATGTTGTAGAGAATGGAGAGTTTAGTAGAAGTTGGAAGGGGCAGTAATGGATAGGATGGAGAGTTTTGTTTTGGATAGTGGATGCGGTATAGAATGGAGAGTTTGGTTGGGGATGGTGGATGCAGTAATGGATAGGATAGTGGATGCGGTATAGAATGGAGAGTTTGGTTGGGGATGGTGGATGCAGTATAGGATGGAGAGTTTGGTTGGGGATGGCGGATGCAGTAAGGAATGGAGAATTTGATTGTGGATGGCGGATGAGACATAGGATGGAGAATTTGGTTGTGGATGATGGATGAGGTATAGGATGGAGAGTTTGGTTGGGGATGGCAGATGAGGTATAGGATGGAGAGTTTTGTTGGGGATGGCGGATGCGGTATAGGATGGAGAGTTTTGTAGAAGCAGGAAGGTGCAGTAATGGATAGGATGAAGGATGTGGTATAGGATAGAGAGTTTGGTTGGGGATGGTGGATGCGGTATAGGATGGAGAGTTTTGTTGGGGATGGCAGATGCGGTATAGGACAGAGAGTTTGGTTTGGGATGGCTGATGCGGTATAGGATGGAGAGTTTTGTAGAAGCGGGAAGGTGCAGTAATGGATAGGATGGTGGATGCGGTATAGGATAGAGAGTTTGGTTTGGGATGGCGGATGCGGTATAGGATGGAGAGTTTTGTAGAAGCGGGAAGGTGCAGTAATGGATAGGATGGTGGATGCGGTATAGGATAGAGAGTTTGGTTTGGGATGGCGGATGCGGTATAGGATGGAGAGTTTTGTTGGGGATGGCAGATGAGGTATAGGATGGAGAGTTTTGTTGGGGATGGCAGATGAGGTATAGGATGGAGAGTTTTGTTGGGGATGGCGGATGTGGTATACTATGGAGAGTTTGGTTGGGGATGGTGGATGCAGTATAGAATGGAGAGTTTGGTTGGGGATGGCAGATATGGTATAGGATGGAGAGTTTGGTTGGGGATGGCGGATGTGGTATAGGATGGAGAGTTTGGTTGGGGAAGGCGGATGTGGTATAGGATGGAGAGTTTGGTTGGGGAAGGCGGATGTGGTATAGGATGGAGAGTTTGGTTGGGGAAGGCGGATGTGGTATAGGATGGAGAGTTTGGTTGGGGAAGGCGGATGTGGTATAGGATGAAGAGTTTGGTTGGAGATGGAGGATGTGGTCTAGGATGGAGAGTTTGGTTGGGGATGGTGGGTGCGGTATAGGATGAAGAGTTTGGTTGGAGATGGAGGATGCTGTATAGGATGGAGAGTTTGGTATGGGATGGGATAGTGAATGTGGTACAGGGTGTGCAGTACAGGTCAGGATGAAGGGTTTGGTTGGTGATGGAGGGTGTGGTATGGGATAGGATGGAAGATTTGGTAGAAGATGGAGGCTGATTTAATGAAGAGTTTATTCTTTGGCACACAGGTGGAGGGCACACTCATGGGCACCGCCATTGGGACTTGCTTCGGATATTGGCTTGGAGTTTCATCCTTCATTTATTTTGTTGCCTATTTGTGTAACTCTCAGATCACCATGCTGCAGACCCTCTCTCTGCTGGTGAGTACTAGTATTCCAGTAATAAGATTTTGCACTTGCATTTTCAGAAAGCGCTAAGTAAATAAGACGATGTTTCAGAGAGAGTGATTAAAAGCAGGTTCCTAATGCTGTGCTGTCTCTTTAGATAAGCCATAGTGCTCTGGGAATCCTGTGTTATGGGCACTCAGTGTGACCCTCTTCTCTTGCAGGGTTATGGCCTCTTCGGACACTGCATCGTCCTTTTCATCACCTACAACATTCATTTCCACTCTCTCTTCTACATCTTCTGGCTGGTGATCGGTGGCCTATCTACCCTGCGCATGGTGAGTAATGTCCCCATGGGGAGCAGTTCGTATCCCCTCTCTATCACTGTGATCTAATTTGACGCTGTTCCCTTGTCATCTTGCAGGTGGCGGTTTTGCTCTCACGCACAGTCGGTCAAACACAGCGCCTGATCCTCTGTGGCTTTATAGCCGCTCTGCACATGTTGTTCCTCCTCTACCTGCACTTCGCCTATCACAAGGTGGTGGAAGGTAAGGACATCGTCTGTATGCCAAGGGGTCTGGTATGGCTTCTGTTGGCGTAGAGACAATATGAGCTAAAGTGGACCTGTCATATGGAAATGAAAGAGGTAGTGTGTTCAGGCTTCACCTCAGAGAGGTCACATTTTAAATCTGAACTCCAGACCTCTTTTCAGTCTTGCAGTTGTACAGCTATCATCCACGTGTGGCCAGGATTTTACTTTTGTGCTCTGGCCGAGTTCTATTCTACTTGCACATCCTGGGAGCTTAGGAGCGTCCAGTTGGAAGGACAGGGCTTGATTGGTATTGTGGGTGGAGTCGCTGGGGGGGGGGTTTGTAGAAAAATTCTGATTCCTATTTGTAATATTTCCTGTGCCTGCTCACCCCCCATGCTCTCTTCTTGCCAGGTATCCTGGACACACTGGACGGACAGAACATGCCACCCCCTTTCCAAAGAGTCGCTCGTGATTTGTCCTTGGGCACCAACTCGGTTCTGAATGTGACCCTCCAGGCCTTGCCCGCCCAGTCTGGCTGAGCGCAGGTCACATGACAGGAAGTGATGCAGATACAAAGGACTTCCTCAAAGACTGACCCTTGTAGGGCACGTATCTTCTAGAGATGGTATGAGGGTTCCAAGGATTATTTCCTCTGAACGGTGCCCAGTTGGGTTTGCTGGGTTCTTCTTTTGGACTGGATCTCTGTAAAGGGTCACATACCCCCTCTCCTGATATACTAATTTTATTTTAAGATGCTGTTATAATGTTTGGTCAGCCCCTCCCTCAGCAGCCTGAGCGTTGATGATGGCAAGTTTACAGGAAGTGATTTTATGGAGCTATTGGCTGTCTGGCTAGAGAATCCACCTCTACTCATGTACAGAATTCCACCAAAGCCACCAATTCCTTTGTATAGTTGGTTCTCATTGTCTGATGAAATCTTCATCGATTATTTTAGGCTTCATAATAAATTTAGAGCGGTGTGACCCCTGAGTCTTCCATTCCTCCAGGGGTTTAGGGCCCACCTCAGTTTGGGAAAGGTTCGTTTATTTTATATAAATTGGTAATGTTATATAAAGCGTTAATTTCAATCGTCTAATAAATAATTCCCAGTGATCCTCCCATGAAAGTCCTTGTTAAAGCAACCTTTTGTAGGATGACAACGTTCTGTTCCTGTCTCCCAGTTGTTCTGCGTTGTCACCCTTCCACAGGAGACTATAAATGTCCATTGCATCACCCATAACACAGACACAGTCCACTGTGGTCACCATCATGAGAACCTGCCCTGATAAATGCTATGCAGCCATCTCTGGAGTGCATGTGGATGGGAAATAGCTGCAAAGATCAGCAGCACAGAGATGGAACAAAAGGGAAAACATAAATCTAAAAATTACTACTGTGTAACTATGGAGCTACAGGCTCCAGGCAAAAATTGAATCTTGGGTTGTAGATGGGGGATTGGACTATAGGCCACCACCAGAAGGCTGTCCCTTTAGGTGTGCTTTTAGTTTAGGTTGCACTTGTGTCCTGCTCCTGAAGGCAGCGGCATCAAACCCATCCATGAGAAATTCAGCTGTGTCCTCCAATGAACGAGAAAGAAAAACTAAATGTCATCCAGTCAGAGAATAGATCTACTGTATTCTCCCACTGTTTGGGGACATTGCAGAGAACATCGCCTTCTCATACTTACCAACATTTCCTTTCACAGGCATGACTTTATCATATGGTGGGTCCTAACCTGTATGGCTGGAGGGAATTGACCTGTATGCATTTGTGGATGGAGGGAGGTGTAGAAAGAGGGAAGGACCTGGCCCTGTACAAGTCTTTGGATAGATGGTCCCAGGCTGTAGGCTTTTGTGGATGGAAGGACGTGTCCCTATAGGCATGTGTGGAGGGAGGAACCCGGCCCCGTATGAGTCTTTGGATGGATGAGACCAGCCTGTAGGCATGTGTGGAGAGAGGAACCTGGCCCTGTATGAGTCTTTGGATGGATGGACCCAGCCCTGTGTGAAGGGATGAACCCTGCCCTGTACATGTGTGTGGAAGGACCTGGCCCCATTTGAGTCTTTGGATGGATGGACCCAGCCTGTAGGTGTGTGTGGAGGGATGAACCCAGCCCTGTATGAGTCTTTGGATGGATGGACCCAGCCATGTGTGTAGACGTGTGTGAAGGCATGAATCCAGCCCTGTACATGTGTGTGGAAGGACCTGACCCCGTATGAGTCTTTGGATGGATGGACCCAGCCATGTGTGTAGACGTGTGTGAAGGCATGAACCCAGCCCTGTACATGTGTGTGGAAGGACCTGACCCCGTATGAGTCTTTGGATGGATGGACCCAGCCATGTGTGAAGGGATGAACCCAGCCCTGTACATATGTGTGGAAGGATCTGTCCCTGTATGAGTCTTTGTATGGATGAAAGCAGCCTGTAGGCATGTGTGGAGGGAGGAACCCGGCCCTGTATGAGTCTTTGGATGGATGGACCCAGCCATGGATGTAGGCGTGTGTGAAGGCATGAACCCAGCCATGTACATATATATAGAAGGACCTGGCCCCATTTGAGTCTTTGGATGGCTAGAACCAGCATGTAGGCATATGTGGTTGGAGGGGCCCAACACCGCCTGTGTCTGTGGATTGAAAGATATTATATGTAGGGGGAGGAGACCGGCATTCTTTGTTGGCTTAGATAACAATGTAGCGTGCTCCGCTCCCAAGCCCTAAGTCTGGTCACTCTTAAAGTGGAAGTAAAGTCCACATTGTAAGTTGTACCTACAGGTGAGCATATAATGTAAGGCTTCCCTGTACTCAGTGAATATCTCCCAAACTTGCACCATTTTGGTGATACACAGCATGCAGCCGGTGATGTGACCTTCAGAGCTCCGTGCCACAGCTGAGGGCTCCCGTGTGCATGCGCAGGAGTCGCATCTTCGCACCTCTGGTCATTCATACATCCGGAGCCCACAAACCCATAAGGAAAATTGGGTAGAGATGACCGCGCTGGGGAGCTGTGACAGCACGGTGCTGGAGGGCTCTGTGTACAGGCAAGTCTGTCATCATGTACTAGAATGCGGTGCACACTAGTACAATATGACCTAAACCTGAAGGGGGCCCGTTATTAATTTTTTTGTTATTTTGGGCATTTAATACCGCTTTAAAGGCCCGGATGCTGACCGCCAGCATGAGCTCGTCTTATACCCCATAAATCACGAGTCTGGAAAGGGAAAAAAAGAAAAAGAGCTGGCTGCACTCCAGGAAAGTTCAAAGGTTGGCAGCCATTGTTCTAGACAAACAAGCAATCGGACCCCACCTGGGATCAATAGAGGTGTCATAGCAGGAGGTGTCAGGTGGGGGCTCATTGCTTGTGTGTAGGGAGCAATGAAGGTTCCAGTGTTTGTACTCCATGGAATGTTCAAATGGCTTGTTCTTCACGGGCACATGTTCCAGTTGGGTGGGCGTAGAGTCCAGTACAGGGTATCCTCACATCCGAATTGGTGATGAGAAATTACCCCCGGTTCACATCTGTGCGGGTGGTGCCGCTGCGGATCCGCACGAAAATCCATGAAGCCGCACCACCCGCACAGAGAATTGCGGACCCGCGGGCGGGTGCCATAGTTCTAATGGCACGCCGCCTGCACTGGGAAACGCATTCGTACTGAGAACCTCGGCTGCGTTTTCCAAAGTAGTGCAGGAACTTCTTTCCCTGCGTGTCCCGGGGTATGTGAGTCTATTCAAATGAATGGGCTCTCGTGCACATGCAAAACGCTGCCGCATAGGTGTGAACCGGGGGGGGGGGGGGTTAAAGTGGAACTCCAGCCAAACACAGAAAACATCCATGTAATGGTTTCACCTGCCAGATCTGTGATTTCCATCTCTGACCCCACATTTTGTGTCAGTCTACCCATCTGTACAGGCCCCATCCTGAGGCAGCCATTGCCCCTTGATGGTTCTAGGGAGACTGGGTACCTGTGCATTCTACTGTATCCCATTGGGCCCCAGAGCCAACGCTGCACCCAGACGTCAGGATTCTTTCCGTTTCTGCTCTGTAACATATCTGTGTTCCTTTATGGGCCTGACTCCACCCTGAACCATTCAGGCAAATAATTGTGGGGTAAAATTGCTAGTAGCTACTTGCACAGTGCAGTAACCTTTTAACAGCCAATTAAAATTCACTACAGCCAGGTAAGCGGAAGCCTGATTGGTTGCTGAGACACATGGGAGGGGCTGCACCAGGGGCAGAGGTCAGCTCAGGCTGTACTGCACATTACCCGTCCCTAGGGGGGGCTCTGCTACTTCAACCTCCCTCACTCTCCAGCTATTTCCCATGGAGAGAATACTGCAGCCGGTCTGGGGAGGATTTTCCGTATAGAAGCCAGATATGAATTCACTATCTACTCCACCTCTGGGCTCATATATTATACATCAGGCTGTGTGTGAAATCCTGATATCCTCATTCCCTGCACAGCAGCGTGCCAACTGAAGGGGGATGGGCAAGCTAGGAGTGCTGCATAGGAAGAATGAGCAGATGACCTCATCAGTGTGCTGCTACTCATAGGCAGGGGGCATCCCCATCCCTCAAAAGGAGGGGGGGATTGTATGGACACAACACTGGTCCATTGTGGGGTCAGCCATACCATGAACCAGTCATTACCTCCTCCGACACTTCAGCCAGAGAACACCCACGCAGGCTGCCCCGTCATCTTCCTGTACACTCAGGAGCTGGGAAGCAGCACCTATCCGACCCTCTTCATTATGTAGACAGGTACAAAATCTACAGCCACCTGTACATCAGAGGTCCCACAATACATAATAAAATGATGTAAGATTATGTTTCTAGAACTTGAAATCCATCGTCCAACCACATTTGTGAATGGATGGGCCTTGTCATCTCTTCAGTTGTAGGAATTCTCCTCCTAACATGCCTGCAGTTACCGGTGCGAAAGCCATAGAAGGTGGTCTTTTCATCCTGGAGGAACCCCCAAAATCTCTTTCTGACCTACAGCTCTCGGTATGTTAGTGTGATGTAATCAGCGAGTTGTAGATGTAATAGTAAATTAAATTAAAAAAATCAAATAAAATGTGTCTCCTGAGTGTGGAACCTGGAATTGCTTTGCAGTGACAGCACTGTGGGGGAGATTTACTAAAACTGGAGCACTCAGAATATGGTGCAGCTGCGCATGGCAGCCAATCGGCTTGTTCAGTAAACCCTGGAAGCTGATTGGTTTCTATGAAGAACTGCACCATGCGGTTTTAGTAAATAACCCCCTATATGGCCTTTGGTGCTCAGAGGCAACACTAAGACAGGCGTACATAGATTGGAGGTAAACCTGAGACGTGAAATGTGAACAAGCAAGAGAAAAGAAAAAATACGCAAAAACTACCACCAATTACAAACGGATTATGAAAGTTCAATAAATTAGGGTCCATGGGGCACTTTGGGCAAACTTCATATAGTATTGCAGCAGAACTCTGTGTAATGAAAAAGAAAAGAAGCGCCTCTAAGTGCAGCAGAACCACTTTCATTAACCATTTGAATACCGGGCACATTTACCCCCTTCCTGCCCAGGCCAGTTTTCAGGTTTCAGCGCTCTCACACTCTGAATGACAATTGCGCGGTCATACAACATTGTACCCAAACTAAAATTTTATCATTTTCTTCACACAACTAGAGCTTTCTTTTGGTGGTATTTAATCACCGCCGGGGGTTTTATTTTTTGCTACCGACAATTTTGAAAAAAAAACACGTTTTTCTTTGTTTCTGTTATAAAAGTTTACAAACAAATAATTGTTCTTCATAAATTTAGGCCGAGATGTATTCTGCTACATGTCTTTGGTGAAAATAACCCAAATTAGGATGTATTATTTAGTTTGTAGGAAAGTTATAGAGTTCACAAACTATGGTATAGATCTGAATATTGATCAATCCTGAAGTACTGACAGCCAATCTAATTTCTTGAGGTCCAAGAATGTCAGGACGGTACAGATATCCCCCAAATGTCAGGACGGTACAGATATCCCCCAAATGTCAGGACGGTACAGATATCCCCCAAATGTCAGGACGGTACAGATATCCCCCAAATGTCAGGACGGTACAGATATCCCCCAAATGTCAGGACGGTACAGATATCCCCCAAATGCCAGAACAGGACAGATATCCCCCAAATGTCAGGACGGTACAGATATCCCCCAAATGTCAGGACAGTACAGATATCCCCCAAATGACCCCTTTTTGCAGAGTAGACAGTCCGACGTACTTCATAAGAAGAATGGCGAGTTTTTTGAAGTTGTATTTTTTTTTTCATAATTTTTCGGAAAATGAAAAAATGCAAAAAATTATTTTCACTATTTTTTTTTTTTACATACATGTTACCAGTGCAGTACAGCATCATCATATAACTGGCATGGCGGTGATCAGGGACACTGACTGGTGACAGTATGAAAAAAAAAATATATATTTTTTTAAATTTTTTATTACATTTTTTTTAAGATTTTTTTTTCATATTTCACTATGTCCTAAGTAGTACAATGTTACCATAGTAACATTGTACTACTTTGGGGATGTGATCAGTATTTTTTTTTTTTTTTTTTTTACACAATTTGCTTATAGCAAAGAATTACTTTGCTATAAGCAAGCATTTACCTGAATGACATCGATTCATTCAGGGTTTTTTTTTTTTTTGTGCTTAGCTGTGATTTGGCCACAGCTAATCACATGAATGAAGCCATCCATTGTATACAACTGTCATGTGACCTGCTGTGATTGGTCACAGCAGGTCACATGGTACCGGCAATGGGGCCGATACTCAGATCTGTCATCGGCCGAGTCCGAGGTACACGGCAGGTGACAGATCGCGCCGCTGTGTGGCTCTGCAAGCGCGAAAAGTGCATATGTGTGGGAGGACGCCATTTGGTGTCCAACCCGGAAATCCAGTACATTTTTCTGTCCGCTTTTTGGCTATTGGCCGGGCGTGTATTGGTTAATTACCAAATGTAGAACAACTCACATGTATTGGTAGTAAAACAGGCTTATTTGAGGTGCGGCCTCAAGGAGGTAGAGGAACGGCTGTGTCCCGGCTTTGACAGCCGCGTCTGCACCCAGGAATAACATGGTGGCAGGAGGGAGAAGCTGGCCGGCATGTGTAACCTCCCGAAGATGGCGTCTCGAACGCACGTTGAGGCGCGAAGTCGGTGTGATGACGTCAAGGTTGACAAAGGAGCATGCTTCCACCCTTAGAGGTTAGCGCATGCTCTGAAACACGTCGCTATGCATGCTGGTCCTTGACGTCATCACGCTGACATCGCACCATTTGGTACTTAACCACCTCCTGTCCAGCCGGACGGTGGCAGTGCAGGGTCGGGTGGCAGTTTATAAACGGCCTCCCCGCACCCTGCTTGTGCGCGTTCCCTGGGAGCGCGCAGCACCACGATCCGGTGCCCGCTGGTGTCCTCTGGACACAGTGGAACACCGATCGTCGGGCAGGACCTCTGTAAGAGGTCCCGATCATGTGATCACTGATTGGCCAATCAGTGATCACATGCAGAGTAGTAAGCAAGATGTCACTTGTGACATCATTGCTTACTACGTGTGAAATATGTGAACGATCACATGGTACAGGGCTATTCACAACAGCCTTGTACCATGTGACAAGCTGTGACCAATCACAGCTCACACAGTAGTTCTCAATGACTGCAAGAATGCAGCCAGAGAGAAGGAGAAATTATTTCTTTTACATCCTTTATGGGTGTAAAAGCAATCAGTGTAAAAAAAAAAAATCTTCATCACCCCCCCACAAGTAGTACAGTGTCACCATGGTGACAGTATGTAAAAAAATAAATAATATAAAAAATGTTTTAAAAAAGTAAAAAAAAATGTTTAAAAATAATTTTTGGTTATAAACTAATTTGGGTTTCTTTTTTTTTTTTTTTTTACTAAAAATATAACGGAATAAATTTTGGCCAAGATTTATGATGAAATATTATTTATTTGCTAAATTTTATAAGAAAAACACTTTTTAAAAAAAATTTTGGACTTTTTAATTTACATAGCAAAAAAAATAAAAATCCCAGTGGTTAATAAATACCACCAAAATAAAGTTTTATCTGTCTCAAAAAAAAGCTAAAAAATTCATATGGGTACAGTGTTGTATGACCGCGCAATTGTCATTCAAAGTGTGATAGCGTTGAAAGCTGAAAATTGACCTGGACTGGAAGGGGGTGAAAGTGTCCGGACTGGAAGGGGGGGGGAAAGTGTCCGGACTGGAAGGGGGGGGGAAAGTGTCCGGACTGGAAGGGGGGGAAAGTGTCCGGACTGGAAGGGGGGGGGAAAGTGTCCGGACTGGAAGGGGGGGGGAAAGTGTCCGGACTGAAAGGGGGGGAAAGTGTCCGGACTGGAAGGGGATGAAAGTGTCCGGACTGGAAGTGGTTAATAAAAGTGGTTCTGCTGCACTTAGAGGCACTTCTTTTCTTTTTCATGAAATGTAAACAAAGCACATCCCTCTATAGTGTGTACTAGTCTCAGTCCAGAGCACTAAGCCCTGGTTCACACTTGTGCAACGTCAAAGCCGACTATTAGTGCAATTTCAAGTACAGCTTGCTGCCATCTGTGTGATTTCATTTAACAGATGTCAATGTAAGTGGCACAGAAATAGTGCAGGAACCTTTTTCTGAGTCGCAGCAACTTGAACGGTTCCTTTGCCACAAATTGGGTGAGACTTGTCATGTGACTTTGAACTGTCAAGTCACATGACAAGTCGTACTGATGTGAACTATGGCTTAGTGTCATTTCTGTCTGCTGCCTTGTTCCTCTGCTATCAGCATGAGTCACATCTGATGAGTTTTCCTTGGCAGTCCTCCATTCTGGTGGCTTCATTAGCTTTTTATTTTAACGTGGTGGTAAACCTCAGACATGAAATATGAGCAAAGCATTTCCCTCTATACTGTGTACTTGTCTCAGTCCAGAGCACTGAGTGTCATTTCTGTCTACTGCTTCTTTCCTCTGCTATCAGCACAAGTCACTTCTGACAAGTTTTCCTGACACCAAGAGAAAAATGGTGACGGGGGAGGGGCCTCCAGCTGAAGGACAGCCTCAGCTCTGAGCTATGAAAAGGGGGGGGAGGGGTTCCCTTTCCTCCAATCAGCTCTCAGAGTTCTCACTAATGTAACTTCAGAGTGTAAATTCTGCACTTTGGATGCAGGGGACAGACACCTGTAGATAAACAGGTACAACTTATGGAGGATTTGTTTCATCTCTGTGTATCACCAGTCACTTCCCCGGGTGCATGGAAGGGTTTACAAGCACTTTTCAGTGTACACCTGTGCATAGGGATGCATGCAAACAGCCGCTGCTTCCAACACTGACAGCCCAAACGCACACATTTGGGGCTGCGCACTTGGACGGCTGTCAAACTGGGGGCAGTTGCTTTGTCCATGCAGCCCCTGCATCCCAAATGATCATGTATAGGATTGCCTGCATGGAACACCTGTCCATCCTCCATGCTGGCTAACACGGCCCTCGCACAGGCGTGTGCTTAAATACACCCGTGCACACGTGTTCTAAGGGGTGTGTTTAGAAAAAGTCAACAGAGCTGTTTGTGCAAGTGGGGACACAACGGATTATTCGGCTATTTCCTCTGCAGGTCAAATGGTTATCTAGTCATTAAAAATACAGCAGATTGGGAAAATACTACTAGAGGCGAGGATCCAGAAGTATTTATTTCCAGGCTCTAGCGGCCATAGTGAGGTGTCATTCCGATCCACTGTCTTCTGTATGAATGAGTAACATGTGACCTGGAGAGAAAATAGCCTCATAACATCCGATCTTAACTTATTTGCACAGAAGGAATGTACAGGCAGCGCTGCAGGACAAAGAGCTCTGCAAATATTTTAAAAATACACCCCTCACTTTGCTTTTGTTCAGGGACACCGCTACATTTGCTTTGGTGTACCGTGACAACACTACAATTGATTTGGCTCACCATGATATTATATTTGATTTGGTGCTATGTGACAGCACTACAGCAGTCTTGGTGTACCGTGACAACACTACATTTGATTTAGTGCGCTGTGACAACACTACAGCAGTTTTGGTGCACCACGACAACATTACATTTGCTTCGGTGTACCAGGACAACACTGCATTTGATTTAGTGCACCGTGACAACACTGCATTTGCTTCGGTGTTCCATGATAACACTGCATTTGATTTAGTGCGCTGTGACAACACTACAGCAGTTTTGGTGCACCACGACAACACTACATTTGCTTCGGTGTACCGTGACAACACTACATTTGATTTAGTGCACCGTGACAACACTGCATTTGCTTCGGTGTACCGTGACAACACTATTGCTTTGGCTCACCATGACAACATTATATTTGATTTGGAGTATCATGACAACACTACATTTAGCTTTGGTGTACCGTGACAACACTACACTTGCTTTGGTGCTCAGTGACAACACTACACTTGCTTTGGTGCTCAGTGACAACACTACACTTGCTTTGGTGCTCAGTGACAACACTACACTTGCCTTGGTGCTCAGTGACAACACTACACTTGCTTTGGTGCTCAGTGACAACACTACACTTGCTTTGGTGCTCAGTGACAACACTACACTTGCTTTGGTGCTCAGTGACAACACTACACTTGCCTTGGTGCTCAGTGACAACACTACACTTGCTTTGGTGCTCAGTGACAACACTACACTTGCTTTGGTGCTCAGTGACAACACTACACTTGCTTTGGTGCTCAGTGACAACACTACACTTGCCTTGGTGCTCAGTGACAACACTACACTTGCTTTGGTGCTCAGTGACAACACTACACTTGCTTTGGTGCTCAGTGACAACACTACACTTGCTTTGGTGCTCAGTGACAACACTACACTTGCCTTGGTGCTCAGTGACAACACTACACTTGCTTTGGTGCTCAGTGACAACACTACACTTGCTGTGGTGCACTGTGACAACACTACACTTGCTTTGGTGCTCAGTGACAACACTACACTTGCTTTGGTGCTCAGTGACAACACTACACTTGCCTTGGTGCTCACTGACAACACTACACTTGCTTTGGTGCTCAGTGACAACACTACACTTGCTTTGGTGCTCAGTGACAACACTACACTTGCTTTGGTGCTCAGTGACAACACTACACTTGCTTTGGTGCTCAGTGACAACACTACACTTGCTTTGGTGCTCAGTGACAACACTACACTTGCTTTGGTGCTCAGTGACAACACTACACTTGCTTTGGTGCTCAGTGACAACACTACACCTGCTTTGGTGCTCAGTGACAACACTACACTTGCTTTGGTGCTCAGTGACAACACTACACTTGCTTTGGTGCTCAGTGACAACACTACACTTGCTTTGGTGCTCAGTGACAACACTACACTTGCTTTGGTGCTCAGTGACAACACTACACTTGCTTTGGTGCACTGTGAAACTTGTTTTTAGGCTAAAATAACCCAGATTTAAACCATTGCCCCCACTGCTCTCCTACATGCTGCATAGTGTTTGCAAGAAAATGCAATGTAAATACCTTTTTTTTTTTTTTTTTTTAAATCTTCTGAACAGTCACATGACCACAAAGCTTTGGCTGCTCTATGTAAATGAGCGGCTGGTGAGTGACAATGGCTGCAGCAATGGAGGCTGGTGGGTGACGTCACGGCTGTGTCATTCAGCTCTGTTGGCGGCTCTCACACCTATACAGAGCAGCTGCAGCTTTTCAGCCCCGCGACCACTCAGAAGTAATTAGAATTTTAAAAAATAGCAGCAGAGACGATGTTTTAAACGTGTTACTTTATCCCTTCCACTAAATACCTGCAATAAAAAAATAAAAAATGTAAAAGATTGTGACCCCCCCCCCCCCCACCATTTTCTTTACAACAGTTTTGGGAAACTGCATCCCAGCCCATATCCAATAATAAGTAGTTTGCAACCCATCACTTTTCTGCATAAATCCCAAATGTCAGCAAAGGGGGAGTTATTTACTAAAACTGCACGGTGCGGCTCTGCGCAGTAACCAATCAGCTTCCAGGTTTTGTCAAAGTTTAAATGAAGAAGCTGATTGGCTACCATGGACAGCTGCACCAGATTGTGTGAGTGCTCCAGTTTTAGTAAATCTCCAATGTGTTAAATAAGGAGTACACAAAAATGACAAATAAAAGAAATGACTGAAGAGCCAGAGAGGAGCGACACCCCCAGCCTGAGAATACGTCATTGATGAATGCAGCCCTCCGCTTCTTCCATGAGTCCCATTACAATGTTAAAGCCCAACTCCAACCGCTCCGTATCCGCCACCCCCCTCTGCCAATCCCTCCACTGGCTTCCGATTCCCCAACGCATAAAATTCAAACTACTAACACTGACGTACAAAGCTGTTCATAACGCTGCCCCAAACTACCTCACCGACCTGATACCCAAATACCACCCAACCTGTACTCTTCGCTCCTCACAAGACCTCCTACTCTCTAGCTCCCTGGTCTCCACCTCCCATGCCCGACTCCAGGACTTCTTCAGGACTTCCCACATCCTCTGGAACTCACTATCCCAATCCATCAGACTGTCACCTACCCTCCTCACCTTTAGGCGCACCCTGAAAACCCTCCTCTTCAGGGAAGCCTACCCCAACCTCACCTAACTGCTGATCTCCTCCACTCCTCCTACCACTCCATCCCCCACAGCTATTTCCTCCCGTACCACCATCCCCTCCCTCCTAGATTGTAAGCTCCAAGGAGCAGGGCCCTCGATCCCCTCATGTATTGTATTGTTACTGTATTGTCTCATGTTCTGTCCCCCACTATAATGTACAGCGCTGAGCAAACTGTTGGCGCTATATAAATCCTGTATAATAACAATAACTCCAGGAAAAGTATAAATCCTGCTTTGCAGAGGGGAGTGCGATGCGAATTCTGGGAACTAGACTGTGTTATGCGATCCGTTTCGGGGTGTCATTAATTTAACATTGACACCCATAACAGATCACATGGACACTGTGCAATGCAGTGCAGGAAACGAACAGGATTCACTGTGTTTCCCGCACTGCATTTGTGTGTTCCGGGGCACAAAGTGGAATTCCAGGCTACCAGCTAACTAGCCTTCAGGCTCGGTTCACACCTATGCGGGTTTCATTTGATCCGTTTCTGCATTGCCTTTTTGAAGCTTTTTTTTTTTTTTTTTTTTTTCTATTTTTCTTGTTGCTGGGCAGATTTAAAATGCATAAAAAACGCATCACCTGCTTCTCTGTAGCATTTATATTTGAAACCTATAGAACCAAAAATGCAAGTTTTTGCATTAAAAAAAGTCCCTGACCCTTTCCAAAAAAACGCACCGGGTGAAAACATGGAGATGTCAACTTGTCCCATAGGAAATCATGTTCAATGGACTGTAGTGCGCTTCTGGAAACCGCTTAGGTGTGACCTGACCCTCTGGTAAATCTGTCCCCTCCTAACACCTATGCTAACATCTATCTATCTATATATAATATGGCAGCACAGTGGCTAAATGGTTGTGTTGACGCAATTTCCAGTTTCGGTAGTTTTGTGTGGCGACACGTCCAGTGAGTGGAGCGTACGTGACTTTGTGGCGCTCCGGAGTCATCTTTATTATCGCTGTATACCTTTGAGGGCAGCACAGTGGCTAAGTGGTTAACACTTCTGCCTGGCAGTACTCGGGTCATCAGTTCAAACCCCAGCCACGGCACCACCTGCCTGGAGTTTGCATGTTCTCCTTGTGCCTGCGTGGGTTTCCTCCGGGTACTCTAGTTTCCTCCCACACTCCAAAGACATGCTGGTAGGTGAGTTGGCTCCTGTCTAAATTGTCCTTAATATGTGTATGTATGAATGTGACCTTAGATTGTACGCCCCTTGAGGGTTAGGGACCTTAGATTGTAC
This sequence comes from Staurois parvus, assembly GCF_062004578.1. Lineage (NCBI taxonomy): Eukaryota > Metazoa > Chordata > Amphibia > Anura > Ranidae > Staurois > Staurois parvus. The sequence continues at coordinate 8,573 of NW_028319721.1, read as the reverse complement.
GCCCCTTGAGGGTTAGGGACCTTAGATTGTACACCCCTTGAGGGTTAGGGACCTTAGATTGTACGCCCCTTGAGGGTTAGGGACCTTAGATTGTACGCCCCTTGAGGGTTAGGGACCTTAGATTGTACGCCCCTTGAGGGTCAGGGACTGATGTGAATGTACAACATATATGTAAAGTGCTGCGTAAATGGACGGCGATATACAAGTACCTGAAATAAATATATATATATAAATTTTCAGCTCGCTCTGGTCCAGTCATGTGATTTGTCTCATTTGTGTCGGCCCGTGGCAGCTGCAGGGGAGAGAAGAGCGTGCCAACAAAAGAAGGGCCACAGGAGCCTATAGGTGATGTCACCGCTCCAGGCTTTATTAGCCATTTTGGGGCACTCTCTCCTGCAGCCACCACTGGCTGACACAGGATCATGTGATCGGGGCAGGCTGAAAAGAGGCAAAAATATGTTACACAGATTAGTTAGCATAGGTGTTGAAGGGGGGGGGGGCAGCTTTAAAGCTGGTTAGGTGGTAGCCTGGAATTCCACTGGTATATCAGGGGCGGACTGACCATTTGGAAACTCGGGCCCGGGGTCCCCATGAGATGCCCCTGGTACTTTTCATAGGATTTTTTGAATTTGGGCAAGGACACAGGGGCCCCATGATCCCCTATTGCCCGGGGGCCCCGTGAGTTATCAGTCCGCCCCTGTGGTATACACATTCCCAATGTACTAACCTGATCCCACTCCCCCACCAATTAAATACACCAGGAGTGTGTACACAGGAGGTTACAGTATGAGACCAAGGTTGAGGTAGGACACTGGATCAGCAAGATGCATCATCTGCAAGGCTGAGATATATTTTATATATATATGTTTTGTTTTTTTTTTATTTTTGTTATAATTTTTTTTTTAATTTAAATTATTGCATCACACTGCCACCAAGCTGCCCCAAGTCAGTTCAATTTTTTTTTTTAATAAAAACTAAACCCAACAGAGAAACATTTGTAGAAAACACAGTCAAGTACTACATTACAAATCACTGAGTTGTTGGTGTGCTTTGTAGAATTTTCTAAGAAGTGAAAGTAGAACTAAAGTCATTTTTCCTCCATGTTGCATACAGTAATTGAGGGTTACAACCCTGTCAGATTTTTTTTTTTGCCATCTGGAGTCCCATTGAGATTTCCCTTCACTTCCTGTCCTATAGCCACAACAGGAAGTGGTCTCCAAATCTAGAATTGGTGTCCCCATTGGAATACTCCTATATTCCTGTGCTGGTGACGGCTCAAAATTTGGATTTTCTTTCACTCTCGGGAGAATGGTTTCCAGGCAAAAAAAAAACAACAAAAAACACTGAAGGGAGACAGATAAAAACCTGACAGGCGTTCTAATCCCTCACCACTCTATCCGAAAAGTAGGTCTTTGCTGCAGTCGCACATTAAGACCCCATTCACAGGGGTGTACTACAGCATATGTCCATGGGAGGGCTGACCCACATGGTGTTCCATGCATCCCTGTGCATGCAGTCCCATTCATGTCAATAGGATGCAGTGGCTGCAGAGACACAGCTGCTGCTCCCAATCTGACATTTGTGCAGCTGCGGGGCCCTGAACGCACACTGTGTTCGGGGCCGCGCACGCATACTGTCTGTGTTCAGGGCCGTGCACGATGTCTGTGCACACAGTGTTCGGGGCCACGCATGCACAGTCTGTGTTCAGAGCTGTGCTCGCAGTGTTTGGGGCCACACACGCACACTGTCTGTGTTCAGGGCCGTGCACACAGTGTTTGGGGCCACGCACGCACACTGTCTGTGTTCAGGGCCGTGCATGCAGTGTTCGGGGCCACGCACGCACACTGTCTGTGTTCAGGGCCGTGCATGCAGTGTTCGGGGCCACGCACACACACTGTGTTCAGGGCCGCACACGCACGTCATATTGCAAGTAGCGACTGCATTCCAATGGACACCAATGTGACTGCCTGCACAGGGATGCATGTGGGTACACATGGCCCTCGTAGGAGTGTGCGCCGTAGTACACCCATGTGAATGAGGCCCAAGGCCCCCCCTACACCTGAGCCCCTAGGATGTAAAATTCGGGCGTACTTCCCCGCCCAGGTTCTGCGTACGGCCAACACTCGAAGTCTGCGGCTGTATGCGGGTATACGCCGGTGCTTGCATAAACAGGTGACTCTGGTCACAGCCTGTACGCAAGCACTGGGGTATACAAGGGACTATGTGACGGAAAAGTAACATGTATTTGCCAGCCTAGGAGTTGTCTTACAGCAACCGATGACTTTGATTTGATATGAGCAACTGTACGGCGCCCCCTGTGGCTCATAAGCTGGGAAATACACCTGAATTTTATACCGCATGGCCCCAGGTGCCAATGTGTACGAAGCTGAACAGTAAAGTGCTTCTAATTTTCAAATACAATCACTGTAGATGTGAACATTTCTGCATATTTTAATGTTCGAGGTCAATAAGAAATGAACTGATACATGACAGAAACTGTACACATTGGATTTGTTGCAAAAAAACAAAAAAAACTTGACTAGATCTTTCCCGGAGCATTACCGGGTGATTTCAGCTTCCCTGAATCCCTCAAATATTGTACAAGGCTTGGGACGTGAATCCCTTGGAAAGCTGGATTTGTCTTTGTTATTTGGTTAAGAGTTGCAGTCACCTCAGAAACTTCCATGTCCTTGAGGCTTTCAAAAAATTTAGCTGTAACGTCATCCTTTGCCACAGGGAAGGCAGGTGGTGAAGCTCTTGGTGCTGTGTTTAACGGGTGGGCAAATGGGGCCCTACAGTGAGGACCAGAAGAATTTCCCAGCTGGCTGTAGGCATCAGGGGTTCTGGTAGTACCTGCTGCATTTCTTAACATTTCCTGTGAACCTGGGACTCTTGGAAAAGCAAACCCCGTTGAACCTCTCATAGATGCACGAGGAGCAAAGTGTGGATCAGCAGAACCTCTCATAGGTTCACAAGGAGGGTAAAAGGGATCAGCAGGACCTCTCATAGGTTCACGAGGAGGGAAATAAGTATCGGCAGGACCTCTCATAGGTTCACAAGGAGGGTGAAAGGGATCGGCAGGGCCTCTCATAGGTTCACGAGGTGGGAAATGAGGATCGGCAGGGCCTCTCATAGGTTCACGAGGTTGGAAATGAGGATCGGCAGGGCCTCTCATAGGTTCACGAGGTGGGAAATGAGGATCGGCAGGGCCTCTCATAGGTTCACGAGGTGGGAAATGAGGATCGGCAGGGCCTCTCATAGGTTCACGAGGTGGGAAATGAGGATCGGCAGGGCCTCTCATAGGTTCACGAGGTGGGAAATGAGGATCGGCAGGACCTCTCATAGGTTCACGAGGTGGGAAATGAGGATCGGCAGGACCTCTCATAGGTTCACGAGGTGGGAAATGAGGATCGGCAGGGCCTCTCATAGGTTCACGAGGTGGAAAATGAGGATCGGCAGGACCTCTCATAGGTTCACGAGGTGGGAAATGAGGATCGGCAGGACCTCTCATAGGTTCACGAGGTGGGAAATGAGGATCGGCAGGACCTCTCATAGGTTCACGAGGAGGGAAATGAAAATCGGCAGGACCTCTCATAGGTTCACGAGGTGGGAAATGAGGATCGGCAGGACCTCTCATACGTTCACGAGGATGGAAATGAGGATCGGCAGCACCTCTCATACGTTCACGAGGATGGAAATGAGGATCGGCAGCACCTCTCATACGTTCACGAGGATGGAAATGAGGATCGGCAGGACCTCTCATAGGTTCACGAGGATGGAAATGAGGATCGGCAGGACCTCTCATAGGTTCACGAGGATGGAAATGAGGATCGGCAGGACCTCTCATAGGTTCACGAGGAGGGAAGTGGGGATCGGCAGGACCTTTCATAGGTTCACGAGGAGAGATACGGGGACCGGCAGAACCTCTCATAGCTTCACGAGGGAAGTTAGGATCAGCAGAGTTTCTTTTAGGCTCATGAGGGTAAAGAGAATCACCAGAACTTCTCATTGTTTCCCGAGGAGGTATGTGAGCAGCTGAATTCCTCATTCGTTCCTGTGTATTTGGGGCTACAGAAAATGAGAGATCAGCATTCTTAGAGGGCTCATGTACCTTGGATACCCGAGTGGCACCAGCGCCAGCAGGATTTTCGTGTGGATAGGAGGGTCTGGAAGGGTTAACGGCAGATCTTTCTACATGTTCATTTGGAGGTGGACCTCCAATAGATTCGGCACCAGCTCTATCCAGAGGTTTGGGCAATACATGTCTTTGCTGTTCAGAAGTTTCTTGATTGTTCAGCTTTGAGGGTGAAAACTGCTCTTCCTGAACATCTTGAGTGCTGTCAAGTACAGGTTCGGAGGACGGTGTTGGATCTGCCGTAAGATTTTTACCCTCCAAACGAGCCATCATCCTTGGATTACTTTTAGCTGCAAAGTCGTGTTGCATGTTTGTTAGCGACTCACTGGACACCAGTGGATTTTTTTCTGTAGGAACTCCAGAAATCCGGAAGGAGAGCTTTTTGTTTGAACGCTTATACTCTGCTGCTAGGGGTACCAGTGGATCTCCGTTACCCAGCTGGTTTGCAGAAAGCTCCTCTGATTGGTTGCTTTCATTGGCAGTCTGATTTTCCTCCTCAGAGTGTGTTGGGTATGAAGCAGAACCTGGAGGTAAGATGGTACCCTGCTGGTTCTGAAAGTTGGTTAAAGATTCTTGATTTGTATCAAAAGAACCTACAAACTGGTTATTATTCCCATCTTGTGCATTGCCGTTGGCCTCCATCTTTTTCCTCTCTGTATCTTTTTTATGGCGAACCAAGGCTTTTCCCAGTTTTTCAGAAATTTTTATGAGGAAGTGTACATGACGAAGTTCACAAACCTGAAAGTTCTCCAAGAACTCAAAAAGTTCCTTGCTGCTGGGAAAAGCCTTTTCAATATTACAGTCCGTATCACTGTCACCACCTCCATCATCCATATTATTTTCTTTTTTCTCCTCCAGGCCATTTTCCTGTTCTCCACCAGCTGGCTGGTCCTTCTCCTGACCCCCTGAAGTTGGATGGTCAATCTCCTCCTCTCCACCAGCCGACTGGTCAATCTCCTCCGCTCCACCAGCCGACTGGTCAATCTCCTCCGCTCCACCAGCCGACTGGTCAATCTCCTCCGCTCCACCAGCCGACTGGTCAATCTCCTCCGCTCCACCAGCCGACTGATCCATCTCTTCTCCCCCTCCATCCACCGGCTGGTCCAAATCTTCTTCCCCTCCATCAACCGGCTGGTCCAAAACTTCTTCCCCTCCATCAACCGGCTGGTCCAAATCTTCTTCCCCTCCATCAACCGGCTGGTCCAAATCTTCTTCCCCTCCATCAACCGGCTGGTCTAAATCTTCTTCCCCTCCATCAACCGGCTGGTCCAAATCTTCTTCCCCTCCATCAACCGGCTGGTCCAAATCTTCTTCCCCTCCATCAACCGGCTGGTCCAAATCTTCTTCCCCTCCACCAACCGGCTGGTCCAAATCTTCTTCCCTTCCACCAACCGGCTGGTCCATCTCTTCTTCCCCTCCACCAACCGGCTGGTCCATCTCTTCTTCCCCTTCACCAACCTGCTGGTCTATCTCTTCTTCCCCTCCACCAACTGGCTGGTCCATCTCTTCTTCCCCTCCACCAGCCGAATAGTCCATCTCCAACCCTCCAGCAGTTAGTTGGTCCTTCTCTTGTCCTATACCAGCTGACTGGTCCTTCTCCTGTCCTCCACCAGCCAGCTGGTCCTTCTCCTGTCCTCCTGCAGTTGGCTGACCGTAGTTTGTTTTCCACATGACTTGCTTCCTCTGGCTGGCTTCATAGGCTTCCTTCAGCTGTCGGAAGGTCACCACGTGGGGTTCTTTGGCTGCCTCGGGGTCAGGTTTCTCATCCTCCAAAAACTCATCGTTGGTGAAGTCCATCTTCGGGAGCTGTGGGCTTGGTTGGTAATTGACACAAGGAGGAGGCGATGGAGCGTCTTGGCTAAACATCTTGTCCTCCCCCTTCACAATATTGATTTGGTTTCTCCCGAACTCCTCTTCCACCTTCACGCAGATCTGCCGCAACTTCTTGAGTTTCTTTGGCCCCTTCAGGATAGTGGCTTGGGTGATCCCGAAGGTGGGGTGATGTTTGCTCAGGTACTGGATTCGGTGCCTGGCTCCGACGATGTGCATGAACATGTGGTTGCGGGCCAGGAAGCAGTTGCAGAGCTTACACTCGTAGCGGCTGTAGCCGTGACCCTGGACGTACTCGTAGATATACTCCAGGCCCAGCGCGGGCTCTGCGTTCTGGCAGGCGTTGATTTGGTCCTCCAGGGTCTCCTTGGGTTTCGGGGGCTCTTCCCCATCTTCTCCATCCCCCTCCTTGTTGTCTTTCAGGGCTTCCTCGGCCCTCCTGTGCCTGGCCCCCAAGAAGTGGCTCTGAAGGTTGACAGCCGAGGCACAGGCGACTTTACAGATGTGACACCAGAAGGCGAGGGACTCCTCCTCACCCGCGGAAGGGTTCTCCATGTCAGCGAGCAGACGGCGCGACTACCGCCAACCCGAGAGCTGTACGGGACGGACCCGGAAGTGATTGCAGCACTGGCCCGCGCTCTTGTTAAAGGGAACGTAATGAACGCACGTGGTTGGCCGGCACCGGGGAGCGTATGACGTTTTTGGTGACGTATATTGGATGGGCAAGTTCGGCAGATGCGCCATGTCAGGGCGGAGTCCGACGATGACGGACGTTTTTGGGCGGGACCACATGTGCGTCATTACGTTATCAGGCGGGCGGAGAAACACGTGGTTGGGAGGGAACGTAGGTGCGTCTTGACGTTTCGGGGGAGTGGGCGGAGTCCTGCGGTGACGCGCTGGTTGTCATAGAAACAAGACGGCATCAGCTGGAGGAGCGGAGACCCCGGAACCGGCCCATGTCACCCCGGAGATCGGGTAATTCAGCCCCCCCCCAGAGGTAGCACCATCCCCCTACCCGGGGTGATGTCCCAACCCCCCATCCGGGCAAGAATACCCCAACCCACCATTGGGGGAACTCCTCCCCCACCCGGGTGTCCCGGCTTCTCCCCCCCAGAGGGAAAATACTCACGTTACAGGGAATAACAGATCATGGCAAAACGGGACAGACCCCGGCTGGGGGGAGGCGGAGTTAGTGGGGGGATTAGGTGATTAGGAGGTTAGGTCAAGGAGAGGAGGATGAATATTTTTTTGTGAAGGGGGGGGGGGGCAGGGTGAGCATGTTTGGGGGAAGGGGCGGAGCTGGATAGACAGGGTGGGGAGTAGGGCCAGATAGAATGGGGGGGGGGGGGTGATAGGTTGTAGAACTGGGCTAAACAAGATTGGGGGGGTTAGTTAGGATTGGGGGGGTGGTATTGGACTAGACAGAGGTTGGGATTGATAGGACGGGGGGGGGGGGGTTAGTTAGGGTTAAATAGGAGTGTGAGAGGTGTGATTAGATAGGATGGGGGAGTTAGGATCATTTAGGATGGGGGGGGGGTTAGGATGGAGGTTAGAGTTAGGGGGTTGGGTCTTGGAGGTTAGGATGGAAGGGTATGTTTGAGGGGGTCTGGTTGTTACCCACATCTGTATATCTCACACCACCTCCCATTTGTATTGCCCCCCCCCATACAGTATTTGCTCTCAGTTAAGGGTGGATTCATCATTCCCTATGCATTATGTACTCCTGGGGGGAGGGGTAGTTCCCATGCATTATGTACTCCTGGGGGGAGGGGTAGTTCCCATGCATTATGTACTCCTGGGGGGAGGGGTAGTTCCCATGCAGTATGTACTCCTGGGGGTGGAGGGGTAGTTCCCATGCATTATATACTCCTGGGGGGAGGGGTAGTTCCCATGCAGTATGTACTCCTTGGGGGAGGGGTAGTTCCCATGCAGTATGTACTCCTGGGGGTGTAGTTCCCATGCAGTATGTACTCCTGGGGGTGTAGTTCCCATGCAGTATGTACTCCTGGGGGTGTAGTTCCCATGCAGTATGTACTCCTGGGGGGGAGGGGTAGTTCCCATGCATTATATACTCCTGGGGGGGAGGGGTAGTTCCCATGCATTATATACTCCTGGGGGGAGGGGTAGTTCCCATGCAGTATGTACTCCTGGGGGTGTAGTTCCCATGCAGTATGTACTCCTGGGGGTGTAGTTCCCATGCAGTATGTACTCCTGGGGGGGAGGGGTAGTTCCCATGCAGTATATACTCCTGGGGGGGAGGGGTAGTTCCCATGCAGTATATACTCCTGGGGGGGGAGGGGTAGTTCCATGCATTATATACTCCTGGGGGGGAGGGGTAGTTCCCATGCATTATGTACTCCTGGGGGGGGAGGGGTAGTTCCCATGCATTATATACTCCTGGGGGGGAGGGGTAGTTCCCATGCATTATGTACTCCTGGGGGGGAGGGGTAGTTCCCCATGCAGTATGTACTCCTGGGGGGGGGGGGAGGGGTAGTTCCCATGCAGTACGTACTCCTGGGGCGGGGGGTAGTTCCCCATGCAGTACGTACTCCTGGGGGGGGGAGGGGTAGTTCCCCATGCAGTACGTACTCCTGGGGGGGGGAGGGGT
>NW_028319720.1:0-25000 GCF_062004578.1 Staurois parvus | reverse complement strand
TTGTTATGATAGAATAAATAAATGAAAGCAATAAAGAGAACTCCGTGTTCTCGGGTCAGAAATCACCCTTCATCAGGGCCATGTAAGTTATATATAAATCGAACCTACGTTAAATTAATATTTACATTTTTAAAAAAAATCATAAAATAGAATGGAATTGTTATGATAGAATTAAAAAAATGTAAAGTAATAAAAAAAAATTGCATGCGAAAATAGGTCATATATATATATATACAGTCAGGTCCATAAATATTGGGACATGGACACAATTCTAACATTTTTGGCTCTATACACCACAATGGATTTGAAATGAAACGAACAAGATGTGCTTTAACTGCAGACTGTCAGCTTTAATTTGAGGGTATTTACATCCAAATCAGGTGAACGGTGTAGGAATTACAACAGTTTGTATATGTGCCTCCCACTTGTTAAGGGACCAAAAGTAATGGGACAATTGGCTTCTCAGCTGTTCCATGGCCAGGTGTGTGTTATTCCCTCATTATCCCAATTACAATGAGCAGATAAAAGGTCCAGAGTTCATTTCAAGTGTGCTATTTGCATTTGGAATCTGTTGCTGTCAACTCTCAAGATGAGATCCAAGGAGCTGTCACTATCAGTGAAGCCATCATTAGGCTGAAAAAACAAAACAAACCCATCAGAGAGATAGCAAAAACATTAGGCGTGGCCAAAACAACTGTTTGGAACATTCTTAAAAAGAAGGAACGCACCGGTGAGCCCAGCAACACCAAAAGACCCGGAAGACCACGGAAAACAACTGTGGTGGATGAGCGAAGAATTCTTTCCCTGGTGAAGAAAACACCCTTCACAATAGTTGGCCGGATCAAGAACACTCTCCAGGAGGTAGGTGTATGTGTGTCAAAGTCACCAATCAGGAGAAGACTTCACCAGAGTGAATACAGAGGGTTCACCACAAGATGGAAACCATTGGTGAGCCTCAAACACAGGAAGGCCAGATTAGAGTTTGCCAAACGACATGTAAAAAAGCCTTCACAGTTCTGGAACAACATCCTATGGACAGATGAGACCGACATCAACTTGTACCAGAGTGATGGGAAGAGAAGAGGATGGAGAAGGAACTGCTCATGGTCCTCAGCATACCACCTCATCAGTGATCATGGTGGTGGTAGTGTCATGGCGTGGGCATGTATGGCTGCCAATGGAACTGCTTCTCTTGTATTTATTGATGATGTGACGGCTGACAGAAGCAGCCGGATGAATTGTGAAGTGTTTCGGGAATATTATCGGCTCATATTCAGCCAAATGCTTCACAACTCATTGGACGCTTCACAGTGCAGATGGACAATGACCCAAAGCAGACTGCAAAAGACACCAAAGAAGTGGAATGTTCTGCAATGGCCAATCACCTGACCTGAATCCGATTGAGCATTTCACTTGCTGAAGACAAAACTGAAGGGAAAATGCCCCAAGAACAAGCAGGAACTGAAGACAGTTGCAGTAAAGGCCTGGCAGAGCATCACCAGGGATGACACCCAGCGTCTGGTGATGTCTATGCGTTCCACACTTCAGGCTGTCATTGACTGCAAAGGATTTGTAACCAAGTATTAAAAAGTGAAAGTTTGATTTATGATGATTATTCTGTCCCATTACTTTTGGTCCCTTAACAAGTGGGAGGCACCTATGCAAACTGTTGTCATTCCTACACCGTTCACCTGATTTGGATGTAAATACCCTCAAATTAAAGCTGACAGTCTGCAGTTAAAGCACATCTTGTTCCTTTCATTTCAAATCCATTGTGGTGTATAGAGCCAAAAATGTTAGAGTTGTGTCCATGTCCCAATATTTATGGACCTGACTGTATATTTATTATGTTTTATACAGTATTTATACTATTAGTTATAATTTAAAAAATAACTAGCATCTGTTTTTTAATGTTCTTTTACTCTCCAGCCCTGATGAAGGGGATTTCTGGCCCTTAAACGTGTCGATGTTCTCTTCTGACCCGTTGTCACATGCAGTTCTATTATTACTTTTTATTTTTGTATTATAGTTTCCATTTCATTATATTTTATGATTTTTTAATGCACAATTTAAATATTAATTTGTAATGTTTGAAAAAAAAAAAAATCTCTCTATATACATCACATACGCAAATATATTTATTTACTATGTTTTATACAGTTACAGCCCTTAAACGTGTCGACGTTCTCTTCAGTCACATGCAGTTCTATTATTATTTTTTATTATACATTTCATTATATTTTATGATTTTTTAATGCACAATTTAAATATTAATTTTAATGTTTAAAAAAAAAAAAAAAAAATATATATATATATATATATATATATATATATATATATATATATATATATATATATATATATATATATATATATATATATATATATATATATGGGCAGCACAGCGGCTAAATGGTTAGCACTTCCGCCTGGCAGTACTCGGGTCGTTGGTTCGAATCCCAGCCATGTCACCTCCTGCCTGGAGTTTGCATGTTCTCCCTGTGCCTGCGTGGGTTTCCTCCGGGAACTCCGGTTTCCTCCCACACTCCAAAGACATGCTGGTAGGCAGGGGCGGACTCACCATTTGGAAACTCGGGCACTGCCCGAGGGCCCGGGGTCAGTAAGGGGCCCCATGAGATGCCCCTGGTACCTTTTTCATAGGCTTTTTTGAGTTTGGGCAAGGACACAGGGGCCCCATGATGCCCTATTGCTCGGGGGCCCCATGAATTGTCAGTCCGCCCCTGCTGGTAGGTTAATTGGATCCTGTCTAAATTGGCCCTGGTATATGATTGTGAGTTAGGGACCTTAGATTGTACGCTCCTCGGGGGCGGGGACTGATGGGAATGTACAATATGTATGTAAAGCGCTGCGTAAATTGACGGCGCTATATAAGTACCTGAAATAAATAAATAATATATATATATCAATCACATACACAAATGTATTTGCATATTATGTTTTATTAAGTATTTATACTAATAGTTTTAATTTTTAAAAACCCTTCAATCTGTTTTTTTTATGTTATTTTACGTTGTTTCCTTCTCCAGCCCTGATGAAGGGGGGTTCTTGGCCCCGAAACGTGTCGATGTTCTCATCCGACCTGCTGTCACATGCAGTTCTGTTATTACTTTTTATTTTTTTTTATTACAGTTTCCATTTCATTATATTTTATAATTTTTTAATGTAGAATTTAAATATTAATTTAAATTAAAAAAAAATAATAAAAATATATATATCACGTAAGCAAATGTATTCACATATCATATTTTATGCAGAATTTATACTAATAATTAGAATTTTTTTTTAAAAAAAAACCTTGAATCTGTTTTTGAATGTTATTTTACGCTGTTTCTTTCTCCAGCCCTGATGAAGGGGATTTGTGGCCCCGAAACTCGTCGGCTTTCTCTTCTGATCTTTTGTCACGTGCAATAAAGACCTCTTTGGACTCAGGAAATGCTGGAGAACATTGCGGGAGAGTCTTCTCATGAGATTCAGAATCCCCAGTCACATGATCTCTGCAATCTCTAAAGTGACGTCATCACGTGTGACGTCATGTGACCTCTGCTGATTCTTTAGGGCAAACAGGTTGCACTTTTATCTATTTGTTTGTTTTGTTTTTTTAATTAGAAATAATAATGTGATTTTTGCTCCGTGGATTTGAGGTGAAAAAGTCACAAATCGTCCAATTAAAACAGAATAAAACAATATTTTAGAACTGATGTATCATTTTCTGTATCCGCTTCCAAATGTAATCTCTTCTGTGTATTTCTCGGATTCCCGGATTCTCGGCCGTCAGGTAGGAAATGAAAATCGAGCAAATCCAACGACATCCACAATCCTGCACCCAGAGTGGATCCAGAGGAAGGAAAAAACAATGCCGGAAGAGGAGTCGTAATGGGCCATAAATTCCAGTACAAATCCCCCCCCCCAGAAAAAATCTCCCCCATTCCCCCCAGCTCCAATATTCTCTCTCCCCATATGTCCCCGACACGTTTCCCCCCAAAAAAATTCCCCCTTCAAGCACAAATCCCCCCCCCCTAAATTTCCACCTGCTTTAAATCCCCCCTCCCAGCACAAATTTTCCTCCCCCACTCCCCCTTCATAGTACAAACTCCTCCCCCAAATTTCCCCTCCTACCACAAATCCCCCCCCCCAGCATAAATCTCTTCAAATCACTCCTAGCAAAAATACCCCCCCAACATAAATCTCAAATCACAACTCCTAGCAAAAATACCCCCTCCCCAACATAAATCTCCCCAAATCACAACTCCTAGAACAAATACTCCCCCCCCAGCATAAATCTCAAATCACCACTCCCAGCAAAAATGCCCCCCCCAACATAAATCTTCCCAAACCACCCCTCCTACCACAAATACCCCCCCCCAAGATAAATCTCCCCAAATCAAAACTCCTAGCACAAATACTCTCCCCCCCCGACATAAATATCCCCAAATCACCACTCCTAGCACAAATACTCCCCCCCCCCTAACATAAATCTCCTCAAATCACCACTCCTAGCACAAATACCCCCCCCCCCAAGATAAATCTCCCTAAATCACCACTTCTAGCACAAATACTCTCCCCCCAACATAAATCTCCCCAAATCACCACTCCTAGCACAAATACTCCCCCCCCCATATAATTCTCCCCAAATCACCACTCCTAGCACAAATACTCTCCCCCCCCAACATAAATCTCCCCAAATCACCAATCCTAGCAAAAATACTCCCCCCCCCCAACATAAATCTCCCCAAATCACCACTCCTAGCAAAAATACTCCCCCCTCCAACATAAATCTCTTCAAATCACCACTCCTAGCACAAATACTCTCCCCCCCAACATAAATCTCCCCAAATCACCACTCCTAGCACAAATACTCCCCCCCAAACTTAAATATCCCCCTAAATCACCACTCCTAGCACAAATACTCCCCCCCCAACATAAATCTCCCCAAATCACCACTCCTAGCACAAATACTCCCCCCCAAACATAAATCTCCCCCTAAATCACCACTCCTAGCACAAATACTCCCCCCCAACATAAATCTCCCCAAATCACCACTCCTAGCACAAATACTCTCTTTCCCCCCCCCCAAACATAAATCTTCCCAAATCACCACTCTTAGCACAAATACTCCTCCCCCAACATAAATCTGCCCCAATCACCACTCCTAGCACACCTCCAAAAATGTCCCCTCCTAGAACAATTCCTACCCCCAGCCACCCCCCAAATCCCCCCTCCCAACACAAATCTCCTCCCCCCTGCTATCTCCTCATGGTGCGCCCCCCCCACAATCTCCTCATGGTGCCCCCCCCCACACCCCTGGTTCCGATACTGCTGCTGACTAACGCATTTCTCTAAAACAACCAATATTTGTGAGAATCTCCCGGACAGAATTGTGGGGACAGAACAAATCTCCATTGTGGACTTTCAGAGAAAGGTGAACGGGTCCACGAGGCATTCAAAGAGGAAGTTCGCTCTCCCAGCCAACATGGACGACTTTCAGTCCTCACGCTGCCAACATTAGTAAATAGGAAATATATTTGATTTATTGGTTTCTTTTTCACATTTCTTCAGCGTCTTCCTGGTTTCTGGCCAAAATGATGTCATACATCCCAGGAGTCTTCGGGAGGAGAAGAGTTTTCTCAGCTAAGCAAACCCTCCTGCATGCATGCCTGAGCTGACTGCTGTCAATCACAGCCAATGAGAAGAGAGCAAGGGTGGGTCCAAGCCTTGTGAATGGACACGTAGAGAAGTGGCTCGGGAGCGAGCCTGCTCAGGTGCCCCCATAGCAAGAGGCAGTCAGCAGGAGGGAGGCACCAGGAGCGCATAAATTAATAAAATCCTGAACATTTTGAAAAAAAAAAAAAAATTTCTTGCTTAGTTTTTGTTATAAAATTTTGCAAATAAATGATCTTTCTTCATAAATTTAGGCCAACTGTATTCTGCTAAATTTTGGGGGTAAAAATAACCAAAAACAGTTTATATTATTTAGTCTGTGTGAAAGCTGCAGACTCTACAAACTGGGGATATATATCTGAAAATTGATCAGTAGAGACCCCAAAATGCCACTATGACGTATGGGGGTGATCAGGACGCTGGTATGGGGTATGGAGGTGATCAGGACGCTGGTATGGGGTATGGAGGTGATCAGGACGCTGGTATGGGGTATGGAGGTGATCAGGACGCAGGTATGGGGTATGGAGGTGATCAGGATGCTGGTATGGGGTATGGAGGTGATCAGGACGCTGGTATGGGGTATGGAGGTGATCAGGACGCTGGTATGGGGTATGGAGGTGATCAGGACGCTGGTATGGGGTATGGTGGTGATCAGGACGCTGGTATGGGGTATGGAGGTGATCAGGACGCTGGTATGGGGTATGGTGGTGATCAGGACGCTGGTATGGGGTATGGTGGTGATCAGGATGCTGGTATGGAGGTGATCAGGACTCTGGTATGGGGTATGGCGGTGATCGGGACGCTGGTAAGGAGTATGGAGGTGATCAGGATGCTGGTATGGGGTATGGCGGTGATCAGGACGCTGGTATGGGGTATGGCGGTGATCAGGACGCTGGTAAGGAGTATGGAGGTGATCAGGACGCTGGTATGGGGTATGGGGGTGATCAGGACGCTGGTATGGGGTATGGCGGTGATCGGGACGCTGGTAAGGAGTATGGAGGTGATCAGGACGCTGGTATGGGGTATGGAGGTGATCAGGATGCTGGTATGGGGTATGGCGGTGATCAGGACGCTGGTATGGTGTATGGTGGTGATCAGGACGCTGGTATGGTGTATGGTGGTGATCAGGATGCTGGTATGGTGTATGGTGGTGATCAGGACGCTGGTATGGTGTATGGCGGTGATCAGGATGCTGGTATGGGGTGTGGCGGTGATCAGGACACTGGTATGGGGTATGGCAGTGATCAGGATGCTGGTATGGGGTATGGAGGTGATCAGGACGCTGGTATGGGGTATGGAGGTGATCAGGACTCTGGTATGGGGTATGGAGGTGATCAGGACGCTGGTATGGGGTATGGCGGTGATCAGGACGCTGGTATGGGGTATGGTGGTGATCAGGATGCTGGTATGGGGTATGGTGGTGATCAGGACGCTGGTATGGGGTATGGTGGTGATCAGGACGCTGGTATGGGGTATGGAGGTGATCAAGACGCTGGTATGGGGTATGGAGGTGATCAGGACGCTGGTATGGGGTATGGAGGTGATCAAGACGCTGGTATGGGGTATGGCGGTGATCATTACGCTGGTATGGGGTATGGCGGTGATCAGGACGCTGGTATGGGGTATGGCGGTGATCAGGACGCTTTTATGGGGTATGGGGGTGATCAGGATGCTGGTATGGGGTATGGAGGTGATCAGGACGCTTTTATGGGGTATGGTGGTGATCAGGATGCTGGTATGGGGTATGGAGGTGATCAGGATGCTGGTATGGGGTATGGAGGTGATCAGGACACTGGTATGGGGTATGGAGGTGATCAGGACGCTGGTATGGGGTATGGTGGTGATCAGGATGCTGGTATGGGGTATGGTGGTGATCAGGATGCTGGTATGGGGTATGGAGGTGATCAGGACGCTGGTATGGGGTATGGAGGTGATCAGGACACTGGTATGGGGTATGGAGGTGATCAGGATGCTGGTATGGGGTATGGGGGTGATCAGGATGCTGGTATGGGGTATGGAGGTGATCAGGATGCTGGTATGGGGTATGGGGGTGATCAGGATGCTGGTATGGGGTATGGAGGTGATCAGGACGCTGGTATGGGGTATGGAGGTGATCAGGATGCTGGTATGGGGTATGGTGGTAATCAGGATGCTGGTATGGGGTATGGTGGTGATCAGGATGCTGGTATGGGGTATGGTGGTGATCAGGATGCTGGTATGGGGTATGGTGGTGATCAGGACGCTGGTATGGGGTATGGTGGTGATCAGGACGCTGGTATGGGGTATGGAGGTGATCAAGACGCTGGTATGGGGTATGGAGGTGATCAGGACGCTGGTATGGGGTATGGAGGTGATCAGGACGCTGGTATGGGGTATGGAGGTGATCAAGACGCTGGTATGGGGTATGGCGGTGATCATTACGCTGGTATGGGGTATGGCGGTGATCAGGACGCTGGTATGGGGTATGGCGGTGATCAGGACGCTGGTATGGGGTATGGTGGTGATCAGGATGCTGGTATGGGGTATGGAGGTGATCAGGATGCTGGTATGGGGTATGGAGGTGATCAGGACACTGGTATGGGGTATGGAGGTGATCAGGACGCTGGTATGGGGTATGGTGGTGATCAGGATGCTGGTATGGGGTATGGTGGTGATCAGGATGCTGGTATGGGGTATGGAGGTGATCAGGACGCTGGTATGGAGGTGATCAGGACACTGGTATGGGGTATGGAGGTGATCAGGATGCTGGTATGGGGTATGGGGGTGATCAGGATGCTGGTATGGGGTATGGAGGTGATCAGGATGCTGGTATGGGGTATGGTGGTGATCAGGACGCTGGTATGGGGTATGGAGGTGATCAGGACACTGGTATGGGGTATGGAGGTGATCAGGACGCTGGTATGGGGTATGGAGGTGATCAGGACGCTGGTATGGGGTATGGTGGTGATCAGGACGCTGGTATGGGGTATGGTGGTGATCAGGACGCTGGTATGGGGTATGGGGGTGATCAGGATGCTGGTATGGGGTATGGAGGTGATCAGGACGCTGGTATGGGGTATGGAGGTGATCAGGATGCTGGTATGGGGTATGGTGGTAATCAGGACTCTGGTATGGGGTATGGAGGTGATCAGGACACTGGTATGGCGAATGGCGTGTTATTGTGCGCACTGGAGAGGTGACAGGGTGGCTGCATTATATATTGTCCCTACACTGGGGCATTGATCAGGGGCACTAGGGGGGGGGGGCGCTGGCACTGCAGTCTGTGAATGTACATGCTCTCTGACAAGCTGCAGCCTAGCTTCCCTCTGCTGTCAAACTTTCACTGTGATTGGACACAGCAATCACATGGTAAAACACCATGTGATCACCCGGACACAGCGGTAATGTGATCCGCTGTGTCCTGGCAACATGCACATGTTGGGCTCCTTCCTGCGCGCTCCATGAGTAGCCGGCGAATGCCGACATCCAGGTCCGTTATCCAGCATTGGCTTCCCATCCACCGTCTATAGGCAATGGTCGATGGTTCAAAAGAAAACAATTCTGCCTTTAATATCACTTTAAATCCCCCCAATACAAGTACAGGGGACGGCATCCCCCCTCCCCCCCCCCGCATCGCGTGCGTTTAAGACATAATCTACTATAAAAGGAAAACGCACGCGCGCCTCAATCTCACCTCTTCCATCGCGGGGATGAAAACGACATTTTTCCAAGAAATATTTAAGAGCTCCTCTCCGTCCACTCGAATTGTCCGGAGGGGCAGCGCCGCTAATGAATTAATGACGGCGCATATTTCTCGAGTGCCGCTCCATTTTCTGCCGGCTGTGATCTGATTCCGGTGCTCGGCGCCCACACACACGCGCTGGTCTGTAATTTCATTACCTTTTTATATTTAATTTCATTGTCTGCGCTGCTTTATTTTGTGCAATTAATTAGCTTCGTACGGAAAAACTCATCGACTCTTTTACCAAAACAGAAGAGGAGGTTTCGTTGGGAGAGGAGCGCGGCGCGCCTGGAGGAATGACACCGGATGGAGCATCGGTATTCGGTGAAGTGGGCGCGCCGTCTCGTGAGGATTTGGAACGGATTGCGGCCACTGCGGCTGATCACAAAAAAGTTTACAGCGGTTCCCGTTACTGCGGCAGGCTGCGATACATTGCGCGCCCACTCGGCTTTTCATTTGGCCAATCAGATGCGGCCGTGTTATTTAATGCGATCCCCATTAGAATGTGACGCATGGACGCAGCCATTGACGTTGTCTGAGAGCACTCTTGTGTACACCCCCGGCCGCTGCCTCTGCAGCTAAAGAGTACAGCCATTGGCAGGCAGGGTTTTACCGCCCCTCAACTGATAGTGTGAATGGGCTCTAAGAGCCTTCCTTGCGTAGACTTCCAAAACCCACCATCTTGAATGTGATGTCAGCAGACTCTAAGCTCTCACTCAAGTGACACTCTATAGCACGTGTGTCAAAAACAAGGGCCCTCACCTCATCTGACCGGCCAGGCCATTTCACGTTGCCCTCACACCTCTCTTGTTGCTACGGCAGCCCCCTCATCTCCACCCCCACATTGTCAAATCCTCCAGATCCTCCTTCCCTGACCCCTCTGATTCCCTGTGACAGAGGCCAGGGTTCTTCTCCCCACACCCGTTGTCACTATTTTAAAAAAGCAGCTGTGAATGAATAAACTGGTGTGGCTTCTCACTAATGTAAAAGAGATCAGGAGACTATAGAGCCACCTGGATCATTTGCCCCCTTTAACATAGTAGGTCCAACCAGGTCCACCTGTCAGCTTCCAGGTTCATTCGTAAAGGAGAAAACTAGGCTTCCTTGATCTCCCCTGGATGTAACTTTTGGAGGACAGTTTACCATGGTCCTAAAGCTGGGGGGGGGGGGGGGAGTCCTTCTCACTACTGTAAAAGAGATCAGGAGACTATAGAGCCGCCTGGATAATTTTTAGACCCCTTTCTCATAGTAGGTACAACCAGGTCCACCTGTCAGCTTCCAGGTTCATTCGTAAAGGAGAAGACCAGGCTTCCTTGATCTCCCCTGGATGTAACTTTTGCAAGACAGTTTACCATACCATGGTCCTAAAGCTGGTGGGGGGGGGGAGTCCTTCTCACTACTGTAAAAGAGATCAGGAGATTATAGAGCCACCTGGATCATTTGCCCCCTTTCACATAGTAGGTCCAACCAGGTCCAACTGTCAGCTTCCAGGTTCATTTGTAAAGGAGAAGACCAGGCTTCCTTGATCTCCCCTGGATGTAACTTTTGGAGGACAGTTTACCATGGTCCTAAAGCTAGGGGGGTCCTTCTCACTACTGTAAAAGAGATCAGGAGACTATAGAGCCACCTGGATCATTTGCCCCCTTTCACATAGTAGGTCCAACAAGGTCCAAGTGTCAGCTTTTCAGGTGGACCTGTGATCGGTCCATTCATTCCAATGGATAGGCAATGTCACTTGTGTCCCATGACATCTGACCACCAAGAAAAAAAAAGAAATGGAAGGGGATCTGCTCTCTTCCGTTTAGGCGGATGGGAGTGCAGTCGGGTGTGAACGGGCGGCAGAGTCCATTTCCTCCCAGCGGTCCATAGAGCTGAGTAGGCTCCATCTGCTCTGCAGGACTGAGCAGACATGGACCTGTCTTCCGTTCGCTCTGCTCCAATCAGCAGGGGAATCTGTGAGCCGATCCCCTGCTGATCGGGACGGAGTCCACCCCCTCTGAAACTAAGCTATTGGCTGCAGCTGCCATTTTAAAACAGCCTAAGGATGTGAAGCGGTTAAAAAAAGAGTTTTTGGGTGAAGGAACCCTCTAATCCATTGTAAGATATTTCACAGGTAACAATTTACAACCAGCTCAGAGCCCTCTTCATAGCCAATGAACATCGAACTACGAACGAACCTGACATCGGAAAATTGGTTCTGACCATCAGAGATGGAAGCCTCATAGCAGGTCCATGGGATGCATGGCAACCCTTCTACCCATCATATCACTCCCGGTGCCATAAACCAAAGCATTCACCGGTTTCCAAATTCACCACACAGGGTAACCTGCGTCAAGACGCGAGTCGGCGATGAGTCATCCCGTCCAATCCATTTCCAGTGATGTAGAGAAGGCAGCCATGCCGTTATCCCGAGTAACCCCTCGTGTGCCAGACTCCTCCTGTCAGGTCTACAGGATGTCACACTAAATCTGTCTAAATAACAAGGGGGGAATTCTTCGAAATTAGCTGCGGCGAAAACCCTCGCTCCCACAAGAAGCGGCTGCCGCGGTTATCGCCGTTAAACACTCTGCGGGGAAATTAAACCGCCCCGCCGTATGGCCGCAATAACATCCAGTTAATCGTCTGCGCTGTCCTATTACGAAGCCATGTGAAAGGCGATCACTTCGCTGACAGTCGATGCGTCTCTGGGGCTGCGACGTAACGCATTTCAGGCGTGATTACCCAAAGGTCCAAATTATTAGAGGGCTGGAGGGAGGATGAGCAGAGGAAGTGCTGGAGTCAGCAAAAGGTAGGAGAATCACACAGGACACAACCATCAGGACTGGATAGGAGGCTACAACCGGAACGGAGAGATTCTCTACTGGGACAATACCATCCAGTGGTTTCCAGTTCTATTTTGAGGTGTGTTTATCCAGATCTCTGCACTGTACTCCAAAAATAACCAATAAAAAAAGTAATTATTTCCCTGCCTGGAGTCTATGCAAGCTTCCACTAAATATCTGTGGACACCTGACCATCACACCTACATGAGCTTGTTGGCTATCCTATTCTAAAAGCATGGCCTTCAGTATGGAGTTGACACCCTCATTCCTTTGGATACAGTCCTTACAAGTCTGCAGACACTTGACCATCACATCAACATATATGGACTTGTTGGCCATCTTATTCTAAATTATGGCCTTGGTTATGAAGTTGACCCCCTTACCACTTTGACAATACAAGCCTATACAAGTCTGTGGACACTTGACCCTTGCACCTATATGAACTGGTTGGCCATCTTATTCTAAAACCATGGCCTTCAGTATGGAGTCGACCTACTCACACCTTTGAAGTACAGTCTATACAAGTCTGTGGACACTTGACCCTCACACCCATATGAACTGATTGGCCATCTTATTCTAAAATCATGGCCTACAGTATGGAGTCGACCTACTCACACCTTTGGGGTACAGTCTATACAAGTCTATGGACAATTGACCCTCGCACCTATATGAACTGGTTGGCCATCTTATTCTAAAAGCATGGCCTTCAGTATGGAGTGGACCTCCTCAGGCTTTGAAGTAAAGTCTATACAAGTCTGTGGACACTTGACCTTCATACCTATATGAACTGGTTGGCCATCTTATTCTAAAATCATGGCCTTCAGTATGGAGTCCATCTACTCACAACTTTGGGGTACAGTCTATACAAGTCTATGGACAATTGACCATTGCACCTATATGAACGGGTTGGCCATCTTATTCTAAAACCATGGCCTTCAGTATGGAGTCCATCTACTCACACCTTTGGGGTACAGTCTATACAAGTCTATGGACAATTGACCCTCACACCCATATGAACTGATTGGCCATCTTATTCTAAAACCATGGCCTTCAGTATGGAGTCAACCTCCTCACACCTTTGGGGTACAGTCTATACAAGTCTGTGGACACTTGACCCTCACACCCATATGAACTGATTGGCCATCTTATTCTAAAATCATGGCCTACAGTATGGAGTCGACCTCCTCACACCTACAGTCTATACAAGTATGGACACATGAACATTACACCTATATGAGCTTGATGGACACCCCATTCCAAAACTATTTGACGTTACCCCTTCTCAAACCCTTTACACCCATACCTTGCAACTTTACACAAGATTTTGGAAGGCGTCTGTGGATATTTGTGACACTTGACTATCACATTTTCATACATGGACTTGTTGACCATCTTGTTCTAAATTATGGCCTTGGTTATGAAGTTGACCCCCTTACCACTTTGGTCTACAGTCTATACAAGTCTGTGGACACTCGCACCTATATGAACTGGTTGGCCATCTTATTCTAAAATCATGGCCTTCAGTATGGAGTCGACCTCCTCACACCTTTGAAGTACAGTCTATACAAGTCTGTGGACACTTGACCATCACATCTACTTATATGAAATTTTTGGCCATCTTATTCTAAAATTATGGCCTTGGATATGGTGTTGACCCTCTCACCCCTTTGTGGGACAATCTATACAAGACTGTGGACGCTTGACTATCACACCTATATGAGCCTGTTGGCACACTTATACTAAAAGCATGGCCTTGGATATAGAGTTGACCCCCTCACCACTTTGGTCTACAGTCTATACAAGTTTGGACACTTGACCATTACACCTATATGAGCTTGATGGACACGCCATTCCAAAACTATTTGAAGTTACCCCTTCTCAAACTCTATACACCCATACCTTGTGGCTTTAACATCCTTTACTCCTCTGGGAAGACTTTACAGAAGATTTTGGAAGGCGTCTGTGGATATTTGTGGCACTTGACTATCACATCTTCATATATGGACTTGTTGGCCATCTTATTCTAAAATGATGGCCTTGGATATGGTGTTGACCCTCTCACCCCTTTGTGGGACAGTCTATACAAGACTGTGGACACTTGACTATTACACCTATATGAGCCTGTTGGCACACTTATACTAAAAACATGGCCTTGGATATGGAGTTGACCCCATCACCACTTTGGTCTACAGTCTATACAAGTTTGGACACTTGACCATCACACCTATATGAGCTTGATGGACACCCCATTCCAAAACTATATGAAGTTACCCCATCTCAAACTCTATACACCCATACCTTGTGGCTTTAACATCCTTCACTCCTCTGGGAAGACTGTACAGAAGATTTTGGAGGGCGTCTGTGGATATTTGTGACACTTGACTATCACATCTTCATATATGGACTTGTTGACCATCTTGTTCTAAATTATGGCCTTGGTTATGAAGTTGGCCCCCTTACCACTTTGGTCTACAGTCTATACAAGTCTGTGGACACTCGCACCTATATGAACTGGTTGGCCATCTTATTCTAAAATCATGGCCTTCAGTATGGAGTCGACCTCCTCAGACCTTTGAAGTACAGTCTATACAAGTCTGTGGACACTTAACTATCACACCTATATGAGCCTGTTGGCACTCTTATACTAAAAGCATGGCCATGGATATGGAGTTGACCCCATCACCACTTTGGTCTACAGTCTATACAAGTCTGGACACTTGACCATCACACCTATATGAGCCTGATGGACACCCCATTCCAAAACTATATGAAGTTACCCCTTCTCAAACCCTTTACACCCATACCTTGTGGCTTTAACACCCTGCACTCCTCTGGGAAGACTTTACACAAGATTTTGGAGGGCGTGTGTGGATATTTGTGCCCATTTGTAAGGTCAAGTACTGATTTTGAATCAGAGGACTTGGCTCACAAGTGGCATTCCAATTCATCCTAAAAGGAGTTCAGTAGGGTTGAGGTCAGGGTTCTGTGCAGAACACTGGTTTTCCTCCACACCAAACTGGTCAATCCATGCCTTTATGGAGCTGGCTCTACTCTTCAGGGAGGGCATTCCACAGGACCTTGGAAGGTGTCTGTAGGAATTTGTGCCCATTTGTGAGGTCAGGTACTGATGTTGGATGAGAAGACCTGTTTCACAATCGTTGTTCCAATTCATCCCAAAGGTGTTCAGTATATTTGAAGTCAGGTATTGATGATGAAAAGCCTTGGCTTGCTCATCTCACCGTACGTTGGGTGGCAAAAAAAAAAAAGACTCGGCATTCCTATTTATCTCAAAGGTTCAGTAGAGTTGAGGTCGGGGTTCTGTGCAGGACACTCAAGTTCCTCCACCCCAAACTGGTCAAACCATGTCTTTAACCGCCTCGCGCCTGCCATATAAGGTAATGACGGGTGCAAGGCGGTTCTCTTGTTCTGGGAGGACGTCATATGATGTCTTCCCACTCTAACCGTGTGTGCGCGGCTCCGGAAGCGCGCAGCTCAGCGATCGGTGGTGCGCTGTATCCCTCGGACACAGCGGATCACCGATCAACGGAAATAGCTGAAGATGTTGGCTCAGTCATGTGATCAGCTGTGTCCAATCACAGCTGATCACTTGTAAATAGGGAAATGCCGGTTATCAGCATTTCTCTCCTCTCGAGCTGTCACGCTGACAGAGGAGAGAAGAGCCGGTAATCGGCATTCCTCGGAGGGGACATCTACACTGATCATCAGGGCACTGATGATCAGTGTGCCCTGATGATCAGTGTAGCCCCAGCAGTGCCACCTGTCAGTGCCCATCAATGCCACCTGCCAGTGCCATCAGTGCCTCATCAATGCCACATATCAGTGCCTACCAGTGCACATCAATGCCACATATCAGTGCCTACCAGTGCACATCAATGCCACATATCAGTGCCTACCAGTGCACATCAATGCCACATATCAGTGCCCATCTGAGCTGCCTTTCAGTGTCACCTATCAGTGCCAACTATCAGTGCCAGTTAGTGCTGCCTATCAGAGCCCGTCAGGGCCGCCTAACAGTGTCAGTCAGTGCCACCTAACAGAGCCAGTGATGACTATCAGTGCCACCTATCAGTGCCATATATGAGTGCTGCCTTTCATTGCCCATAAGGGATGCCTGTCAATGCCCATCAGTGCCACCTACTAGTGCCTCCTCATCAGTGCCCATCAGTGCAGCCTATCAGTGCCCATCACTGCAGCCTCATTAGCGCACATCAGTGAAAGAGAAAAATCACTTATTTACAAAATTTTATAACAAAAACTAAGAAAAAATGTTTTCTTTTTCAAAATTTTCAGTGGTTTTTGGTTTGTTTAGCAAAAAATAAATCCCCCGAGGTGATTAAATACCACCAAAATAAAGCTCTATCTGTCACAAAAAAATGATAAAAATGTCATATGGGTACAGTGTTGCATGACCGCGCAATTGTCATTCAAAGTGTGACAACGCTGAAAGCTGAAAACTGGCCTGGGCAGGAAGGGGGTAGAAGTGCCCGGTGGGCAGGAAGGGGGTAGAAGTGCCCTGTAGGCAGGAAGGGGGTAGAAGTGCCCTGTAGGCAGGAAGGGGGTAGAAGTGCCCGGTAGGCAGGAAGGGGGTAGAAGTGCCCGGTAGGCAGGAAGGGGGTAGAAGTGCCCGGTAGGCAGGAAGGGGGTAGAAGTGTCCTGTAGGCAGGAAGGGGGTAGAAGTGCCCGGCAGGCAGGAAGGGGGTAGAAGTGCCCTGTAGGCAGGGAGGGGGCAGAAGTGCCCGTTAGGCAGGAAGGGGGTAGAAGTGCCCTTTAGGCAGGAAGGGGGTAGAAGTGTCCTGTAGGCAGGAAGGGGGTAGAAGTGCCCGGTAGGCAGGAAGGGGGTAGAAGTGCCCTGTAGGCAGGAAGGGGGTAGAAGTGCCCTGTAGGCAGGAAGGGGGTAGAAGTGCCCGTTAGGCAGGAAGGGGGTAGAAGTGCCCTGTAGGCAGGAAGGGGGTAGAAGTGCCCTGTAGGCAGGAAGGGGGTAGAAGTGCCCTGTAGGCAGGAAGGGGGTAGAAGTGCCCTGTAGGCAGGAAGGGGATAGAAGTGCCCTGTAGGCAGGAAGGGGGTAGAAGTGTCCATTAGGCAGGAAGGGGGTAGAAGTGTCCGGTGGGCAGGAAGGGGGTAGAAGTGTCCGGTGGGCAGGAAGGGGGTAGAAGTGCCCGGTAGGCAGGAAGGGGGTAGAAGTGTCTGGTGGGCAGGAAGGGGGTAGAAATGTCCGGTGGGCAGGAAGGGGTAGAAGTGTCCGGTGGGCAGGAAGGGGGTAGAAGTGTCCGGTGGGCAGGAAGGGGGTAGAAGTGTCCGGTAGGCAGGAAGGGGGTAGAAGTACCCGGTAGGCAGGAAGGGGGGGGGAAGTGCACGGTAGGCAGGAAGGGGGTAGAAGTGCCCTGTAGGCAGGAAGGGGGGAAGTGCCCGGTAGGCAGGAAGGGGGTAGAAGTGTCCGGTAGGCAGGAAGGGGGTTGAAGTGTCCGGTAGGCAGGAAGGGGGTAGAAGTGGCTGGTAGGCAGGAAGGGGGTAGAAGTGTCCTGTAGGCAGGAAGGGGGTAGAAGTGTCCTGTAGGCAGGAAGGGGGTTGAAGTGTCCGGTAGGCAGGAAGGGGGTAGAAGTGTCCTGTAGGCAGGAAGGGGGTAGAAGTGTCCTGTAGGCAGGAAGGGGGTAGAAGTGCCCTGTAGGCAGGAAGGGGGTAGAAGTGCCCGGTGGGCAGGAAGGGGGTAGAAGTGCCCGGTAGGCAGGAAGGGGTAGAAGTGCCCTGTAGGCAGGGAGGGGGTAGAAGTGCCCTGTAGGCAGGGAGGGGGTAGAAGTGCCCTGTAGGCAGGGAGGGGGTAGAAGTGCCCGGTATTGGGTCATGTCAAATGGTGTAACATTACCCAATACAATTTCTTAATATGTGTGTCCCAACCTCAGCTACACGCCCTGCACACCGCCACCTCCAGCTCCTCAGCGATTCACCTGAATTTCCAGGTAGTAAAGCGTACTCCCTGTGTCCTTCATATGCACAGTACAGCTGGGGCAGCACAGGCTCCTGTCATGCATAATCTATTGTATACAGATAGACACCAAAGAAACCTCTAAATGGAATTCTAGCAATCTAATAATGAATATATATATATACACCAACCAACCATAACATTCTGATCGCTGGCAGGTACAGTTAATAACATTGCTCATTTTGTGACAATGACACCTGAAAGTGGGCGGGATATATCAGTCAGCAGGTGAACATGTTGTCCCTGAAGTTGATGTGTTGAAAGCAGAAAAAATTGTAAGAATCTGAGGGACTCTGACAAGGACCAAATTGTACTGTCTAGGCGACTGGGTCAGAGCAACTTCAAACCTGCAGCTCTTGTGGGATGTTCCCGGTCTACAGTGGTCAGGACCGACCGAAAGTGGTACAAGGAAAGAAAACCGGCTAACCAGCGACAGGGTCATGGGCAGCCAAGGATCATTGATGAAGGTGGGAGGGAAGGCTCATTGATGGAGGTGAGGAGGGAAGGCTCATTGATGGAGGTGAGGAGGGAAGGCTCATTGATGAAGGTGGGAGGGAAGGCTCACTGATGGAGGTGGGAGGGAAGGCTCATTGATGGAGGTGAGGAGGGAAGGCTCATTGATGAAGGTGGGAGGGAAGGCTCACTGATGTAGGTGGGGAGGGAAGGCTCATTGATGAAGATGGGAGGGAAGGATCATTGATAGAGGTGAGGAGGGCAGGCTCACTGATGAAGGTGGGAGGGAAGGCTCATTGATGAAGGTGGGAGGGAAGGCTCATTGATGAAGGTGGGAGGGAAAGATCATTGATGGAGGTGAGGAGGGCAGGCTCATTGATCAAAGTGGGAGGAGGCTCATTGATGGAGGTGGGGAGCGAAGGCTCAGTGATGGTGGTGGGGAGGGAAGGCTCATTGATGGAGGTGGGGAGCGAAGGCTCATTGATGAAGGTGGGAGGGAAGGCTCATTGATGGAGGTGGGGAGGGAAGGCTCATTGATGAAGATGGGAGGGAAGGATCATTGACGGAGGTAGGGAGGGAAGGCTCATTGATGAAGGTGGGAGGGAAAGATCATTGATGGAGGTGAGGAGGGCAGGCTCATTGATGAAAGTGGGAGGAGGCTCATTGATGGAGGTGGGGAGCGAAGGCTCAGTGATGGTGGTGGGAAGAGAAGGCTCATTGATGGAGGTGGGGAGGGAAGGCTCATTGATGGAGGTGGGGAGGGAAGGCTCATTGATGGAGGTGGTGAGAGAAGGCTCATTGATGGAGGTGGTGAGAGAAGGCTCATTGATGGAGGTGGGAGGGACACCAATGACACTTAGCTTGCTGACCCCTATTCCAGCATACCTGGTTGCAGCAGCACCATCAGTACGGCACACTTACCTGTCAGCTGTCCTTCTTCACTCCGGCCTCTCTCTCACTCGATGTTCGCGGGGCCGCTCTGCTCCGCCTCCTCGCAGGTGATTGGCCGCCTGTGTGCCTTTCCTGAGCTACAGTTCTGGCGCCCAATCACCAGTGAGGAGGCGGAGCCGAGCGGCAGCGCGAACATCGAGTGAGGGAGTGGCCGGAGTGAATGAAGGAGCAGCTCTTCCTGGACTGGATCGTCGTGGGACTGGGACCGGAGCCAGGTAAAATATAGCAGCCCCCTGCCGCCCCTGTACTTAGTGTCCCTTTCTCACAGCAAATACGCCCCTGCCGGTGGGCCGGATAAATTTCCTCGGCGGGCTGCATGTGGCCCGTGGGCCGTAGCTTGAGGACCCCTGCTCTAAACTAAAGGAAATTTGCCTTGCAACATGAACATCCTATTTGCCTTTAGTAAATCAACCTCTTAAATGCAACCTACCTACTAAATTCAACCCTAAACCTCAACCTAATCCCTAAATCCAACCCTAAACCTCAACCCAATCCCTAAATCCAACCCTAAACCTCAACCCAATCCCTAAATCCAACCCTAAACCTCAACCCAATCTCTAAATCCAACCCTAAACCTAATCTCTAAACCCAACCCTAAACCTCAACCCAATCCCTAAATCCAACCCTAAACCTCAACCCAATCCCTAAATCCAACCCTAAACCTCAACGTAATCTTTAAATCCAACCCTAAACCTCAACCTAATCCCTAAATCCAACCCTAAACCTCATTCCTAAATCCAACCCTAAACCTCATTCCTAAATCCAACCCTAAACCTCAACCTAATCCCTAAATCGAACCCTAAACCTCAACCTCATTCCTAAATCCAACCCTAAACCTAATACCTAAATCCAACCCTAAACCTCAACCTCATTCCTAAATCCAACCCTAAACCTAATCCCTAAATCTAACTCTGAAACTCAGCCTAATCTCTAAACCTGAATTTAATCTCTAAACCCAGCTCTTAACCTTAGCCTTAAACCCAACCCTAAACCTCAACCTAATCCCTAAATTCAACCCTAACCTCATTCCTAAATCCAACCCCAAACCTAATCCCTAAATCCAATCCTAAACCTCATTCCTAAATCCAACCCTAAATCTCATTCCTAAATCCGACCCTAAACCTCAACCTAATCCAAAATCCAACCCTAAACCTCAACCTAATCCCTAAATCTAACCCTAAACCTCAACCTAATCCCTAAATCCAACCCTAAACCTCAACCCAATCCCTAAATCCAACCCTAAACCTCAACCCAATCCCTAAATCCAACCCTAAACCTCAACCCAATCTCTAAATCCAACCCTAAACCTAATCTCTAAACCCAACCCTAAACCTCAACCCAATCCCTAAATCCAACCCTAAACCTCAACCCAATCCCTAAATCCAACCCTAAACCTCAACGTAATCTTTAAATCCAACCCTAAACCTCAACCTAATCCCTAAATCCAACCCTAAACCTCATTCCTAAATCCAACCCTAAACCTCATTCCTAAATCCAACCCTAAACCTCAACCTAATCCCTAAATCGAACCCTAAACCTCAACCTCATTCCTAAATCCAACCCTAAACCTAATACCTAAATCCAACCCTAAACCTCAACCTCATTCCTAAATCCAACCCTAAACCTAATCCCTAAATCTAACTCTGAAACTCAGCCTAATCTCTAAACCTGAATTTAATCTCTAAACCCAGCTCTTAACCTTAGCCTTAAACCCAACCCTAAACCTCAACCTAATCCCTAAATTCAACCCTAACCTCATTCCTAAATCCAACCCCAAACCTAATCCCTAAATCCAATCCTAAACCTCATTCCTAAATCCAACCCTAAATCTCATTCCTAAATCCGACCCTAAACCTCAACCTAATCCAAAATCCAACCCTAAACCTCAACCTAATCCCTAAATCTAACCCTAAACCTCAACCTAATCCCTAAATCTAACTCTGAAACTCAGCCTAATCTCTAAACCTAACCCTTAAAGTGAATTTAATCTCTAAACCAAGTTCTTAACCTTGCCCTTAAACCCAAACCTAAACCTCAACCTTGCCCCCACATCCAACCCTATACCTAAACCTAGCCCCAAAACACAAATTTAAACCTCAATCAATTCTTTAATCCAACCCTAAACATCAACCTAATCCCTAAATTCAACCCTAAACCTCATTCCTAAATCCAACACAAACCTCATCCTCATTCCTAAATTCCAACCCTAAACCTCAACCTTAATCCCTAAATCCAACCCTAAACCTCAACCTAATCCCTAAATCCAACCCTAAATCTCAACCTAATCCCTAAATTCAACCCTAAACCTCAATCTCATTCCTTAATCCAACCCTAAACCTAATCCCTAAATCCAACCCTAAACCTCAACCTAATCCCTAAATCTAACCCTGGAACTCAACCTAATCTCTAAACCTAACTGTTAAAGTGAATGTAACCTCTAAAACCAACTATTAACCTTACCCTTAAATACAACCCTAAACCTCCACCTTACTCCTAAATCCAACCCTAAACATCAACCTAATGCCTAAACCTCAATTTAATCCCATAATCCAAATCTAATCCTCAACCTAATCCCTAAATCAAACCCTAAACCTCAACCTAACCCCTAAACCTCAACCTATTCCCTAAATCCAAACCCTAAACCTCAACCTAACCCCTAAACCTCAACCTAATCTCTAAATCCAAACCATAACCTCAACCTAATCCCTAAATCCAACCCTAAACCTCAACCTAATCCCTAAATCCAACCCTAAACGTCAACCTAATCCCTAAATCCAACCCTAAACCTTAGCCTAACCCCTAAACCTAAACCCCAAATCCAACCTAAACCTCAACCTAACACCTAAATCTAATACTAAACCTCAACCTAATCCTTAAATTCAACCCTTACATTCAACATAACCTCCATATCCAACCCTAAACCTCAACCTAACCCCTAAACCTCAACCTAATCTCTAAATCCAAACCTTAACCTCAACCTAACCCTAAATCCAACCCTAAACCTTAACCTAACCCCTAAATCTAAACCCCAAATCCAACCCTAAACCTCAAAATAAACCCCAAATCCAGCCTTAAACCTTTACCTAACCCCTAAATCCAATGCTATACTTCAGCCTAATCCCTAAATCCAACCCTTACATTCAACCTACCCTCTAAATCCAACCCTAACCCTCAACCTAACCCCTGAACCCCAACCTAACTCCTAAACCTAAAACTAAACCCGAAATCAAACCCTAAACCTCAACCTAATCCCTAAATCCAACTCTTACATTCAATCTAACCCCCATATCCAACCATAAACCTCAACCTAACCCCTAAACCTAACCCTAAACCTCAACCTAACTCTTAAACCTCAAACTAAACCCCAAATCCAGCCCTAACCCTTAACCCAACCCCTAAATCCAATGCTATACTTCAGCCTAATCCCTAAATCCAACCCTTACATTCAACCAAACCCCAAAACCCAACCCTAAACCTGAACCTAGTCCCTCATAAACTCATGAAATCGGGGACTGTTTCCAGAACTTAGGGATGTCAGTTTACCCCAACCTACCCACCTCTTGGCTCACAGACGTCTGGTTAGCAGCGCTGAGTGGGAGGGGGATGAGGTGCAGGGTACAGAAGGGAACTGATAAGGGGTCCAAAGGACATCTATACAAAGCAACTTTAATCATTTCCTCACAGCTGATAGGATACAAACGCCCTGGTTCTTCACACTGCAGCACAGGGAACGCATGGTATGACATCCATCAATATCTGCTAAGGTTGGGTCTCCTGTAGGTACGAACCAAGCCTTGGAGGCCTCTGAGTGTCTCAAAGATGGCCTGTCTGTGGAAGCTGGGCCCAAAATAGGGAAGAGGACCGAGGGACTGCAAGAGGCTGATAGCGGGTCACATTCAGGAGCTTACCGCCTCACCGCCTTACCCCTGCCCTTTAAGTGGCGGAGGCGGGCTATCTGAGCTTGTGATCGCTGTGGTTGGCTGCCACCATGGTCACATGGTCCGAAGCACGTGATCACAAGTATGCATCGGAAGCTGCCCGCGATGTCCTAGTCACTGTGCTGAGTGAGCGCGCTCTCAGCACAGAAAAGCGTTCCCACGCACGCAACTGCTTGGGGTTAAAGGCCACCCACCCAGCAGCCGCATATCTGTGTACGAATGGCGGAAACAGGTTCAAATATACATACAATGACTTACCGGTGAATACAGAGTTGCGTTCATTTGTGTTCAACTTTAACCACCTCCCATCTGTCTGTTGTATACAAACGGCCGGACGGTGGCAGTGCAGGGGCGGGTGGACGTTTATAATCGGCCTCCCCGCACCCTGCTTGTGCGTGCTCCCAGGGAGCAAAAGCCTCCGGACACAGTGGAACACCAATCGTTGTACGGGACCTCTGTGTGAGGTCCCAATCATGTGATCACTGATTGGCCCGTCAGTGATCACATGAATAGTAGTAGGCAAGATGTCACTTCTGACATCATTGCTTACTACGTGTGAAATCTGTGAATGATCACAGAGGTCACATGGTACAGGGCCATTCACAACAGCCTTGTACCATGTGACAAGCTGTGACCAATCACAGCTCACGCAGTATTTCTTAATGGCTGCAGGAATGCAGCCAGAGAGGAGAAATGATTCCTCTTACAGCCTTTATGGGTGTAAAAGCAATCAGTGTAGAAAAAAAAATCTTCATCACCCCCCAGAAGTAGTACAGTGTCACCATGGTGACCCACACTGCTAGGGTGACAGTATGTAAAAAAAAAACGTAAATAATAATATAAAAAAATAAAATAAAAATGTAAAAAAAAAGTTTAAAAATTATAATTTTTGGTTATAAGCTAATTTGGGTTATTTATTTTTTTACTAAAAAGATAACGGAATAAATTGTGGCCGAGATTTATGATGAAATACAATTTATTTGCAAAGTGTTATAAGAAAAACACTTTTTTTCAAAAATATTTGGACTTTTTCATTTACATAGCAAAAATTAAAATCCCAGCGGTGAATAAATACCACCAAAATAAAGCTTTATGTGTCTCAAAAAAATGGTAAAAAATTCATATGGGTACAGTGTTGCATGACCGCGCAATTGTCATTCAAAGTGTGATAGCGCTGAAAGCTGAAAATTGGCCTGGGGGGGAAGGGGGGGAAAGTGTCCGGACTGGAAGGGGGGGGGGGGGGGAAGTGTCCGGACTGGAAGGGGGGAAAGTGTCCGGACTGGAAGGGGGGAAAGTGTCTGGACTGGAAGGGGGGGGAGTGTCCGGACTGGAAGGGGGGGAAAGTGTCCGGACTGGAAGGGGGTTGAAAGTGTCCGGACTGGAAGGGGGTGAAAGTGTCCGGACTGGAAGGGGTGAAGTGTCCGGACTGGAAGAT
>NW_028319719.1:267500-284053 GCF_062004578.1 Staurois parvus | reverse complement strand
AGAGAGAGGAAGGGGGAGAGAAGAAGGGGGGAGAGAGGAAGGGGGGGGAGAAAGGAAGGGGCAGTGAGAGAGGAAGGGGGGGAGAGAGAGAGGAAGGGGGGAGAGAGAGTAAGGAAGGGGGGGGAGAGAGAGGAAGGAAGGGGGGAGAGAGAGGAAGGAAGGGGGGGAGAAAAAGAGTAAGGAAGGGGGGGGTGGTAACAGAGAGAGACAAAGTAAGGAAAGGTAGAGAGAGTAAGGGGGGAGGGTGGTAGAGTAAGAACATTGGGGGGGGGCAGAGTGGATAGAGGACATAATGAGGGGGGCCAGAGGGCAGCACAGTGGATAAATGGTCAGCACTTCCTCGGGTTGTTGGTTCGAATCCCAACCAAGGCACCACCTGCCTGGAGTTTGCATGTTCTCCCTGTGCCTGTGTGGGTTTCCTCCGGGTACTCTGGTTTCCTCCCACACTCCAAAGACATGCTGGGAGGTTAATTAGCTCCTGTCTAACTTGTCCCTAGTATGTGTATGTATGAATGTGAGTTAGGGACCTAACTCACCTGTACGCTCCTCGGGGGCGGGGACTGATGGGAATGTACAATATATATGTAAATTGATGTCGCTATAGAAGTACCTGAAATAAACAATATAAATAAGTGAGTGTGAATGAGGGGGGGGCGGGGGGACAGTGAACGTGCGGAGGGAGGGAGAGCACACACGTGTGTCCCGTCTTCATACATACAACATACATCTGTGCTGGATGATAGACAGACATGGCTGGGAAGCACAGGGCAGTGAGGAATCCCGACCAATCGCCGACCTCATAGATCTCAGAGATGGGCGGAGCTCCAAGAACAATCTGTGGGGACCGGGCCCTATACAGATCAATAGATGTAACCCAATTCCGGGGATTATTTCAGTCGCCTCGTTTGGCTTCTCGACCAATCACAGAGGAGATGGTGACTCCGGCCGCCATCACGTCTGCACCGAGGAGAGATTATGGAACTCTGACCCCCCCCCAAACATCTGCTCCCCCCCCCCACTCCGCACCGTGCCCGTCCAGATCAGCAGATGCCGCGTTAATCTGCCGCCGGGTGATAAACTCACAACGTGCCAACCAGCTGCTCTGACCACCTCTGGAGGTCAGAAAAATCACCGCAGGCATCCAAAAGCGTCCCGGGACCCCCATTTTTTTTTTAGAGTTTACAGTATCCCCCAGAAGTGAGTCCCCCCGCAGGTGACAAGGTCCAAATTGGGCCCAATCAGCCATTTTCCCTCCCCGGGGTCATGTGACTCGTTAGCATTACAAGGTCTCAGGTGTGAATAATATTCACCAGCTACGTGATGACGTCATGGAGGAGGGGAAGAGGACTCCAGCGGCAACCTGTGAAGCTCTGGTGACCTCCATGTCCAAGAGGGTGACGGCAGTGCTGGAAAATAATGGCGGCCACACAAAATATTGACACTTTGGGCCCAATTTGGACCTCGTCACTTAGGGGTGGAGTCACTTCTGGGGGATATATATATACAATGTTTCAAAAGTAAACATTTATACACCAATGACAGAGGATTCCCAGAGCACCGAGGGGTTCCTCAAAAGAGAGAGAACAGCAGCAACTGCTTTCCTTCAGACTGTAGCGCTCTGTAGGTGAATGTCAATTATTTTGGGGGTTCCCACCATCCCTGTGCTGAGTTCCCGGGTCTGTACCCCCGCTGTGCCCATTATGAGGGGTTCCCACCGTCCCTGTGCCGAGTTCCCGGGTCTGTACGCCCGCCGTGCCCATTATGAGGAGTTCCCACCATCCCTGTGCCGAGTTCCCGGGTCTGTACGCCCGCCGTGCCCATTATGAGGGGTTCCCACCATCCCTGTGCCGAGTTCCCGGGTCTGTACGCCCGCCGTGCCCATTATGAGGGGTTCCCACCATCCCTGTGCCGAGTTCCCGGGTCTGTACCCCCGCTGTGCCCATTATGAGGGGTTCCCACCATCCCTGTGTTGAGTTCCTAGGTCTGTACCCCCACTGTGCCCATTATGAGGGGTTCCCACCATTCCTGTGCTGAGTTCCCGGGTCTGTACACCCGCCGTGCCCATTATGAGGGGTTCCCACCATCCCTGTGCTGAGTTCCCGGGTCTGTACACCCTCTGTACCCATTATGAGGGGTTCCCACCATCCCTGTGCTGAGTTCCCGGATCTGTACCCCTGCTGTGCCCATTATGAGGGGTTCCCACCATCCCTGTGCTGAGTTCCCGGGTCTGTACGCCCGCCGTGCCCATTATGAGGGGTTCCCACCATCCCTGGGACTTGTAGTGCAGCACACATCATCCAATCAGCTTCCAATAAATGACACAAATACCATTTTCTTCCCCAAATCACAATAATCTGCCAACTCAGACACCAACGATGGCGAGCGCAGAGAATTTCCAGCACGCTGGACAGGATAGAAACCTTTCCTAACAGCGCCTCCTAGTGCCCAGCATTGCTATTTCAGCGTTGATATATTTTCATTGATTTCTTCTTCGCCTCCTCGCTGGGAATAATTATTCGTTTTCCTGATCATCCGATTCCAATCAGCGGAAAAACAGATAATTGATCGCCGTTCTAGGAAACCATCCGATGTCTCGTAGCGGTCAACCGTGAAAATATTAGCGCCAATTTATTTATTTTTAATACGGTATGCGTTTGTACAGCGATATATATATATACTCATTTATTATATTTATTATATTTATATACACACAAATATTTATTTCATGTCCGCCATCATGCGCTCCAGTATATGTTGGTGATACAGAAAAAAAACAATAAACCTCTTAGTAATATTGATGATTCTTAATTTCATTTAAAAAATAATTTATTTTGTTTTTAGAATAAATTTTATATATTTAATTAGATTAATGTAGTATAAAAAAAATATATATATTTAGATTTTATTTATTAGATTAATGTAGTATACAAATATTTATTTTGTTTTTAGATTAAATTTTATATATTTATTTAGAATGGTGTAATATAAAAATATTTATTTTGTTTTTTTAGATTACATTTTATATATTTAATTGGATTAATGTAGTATAAAAATATTTATTTTTGGATTGCGTTTTATATATTTAATTAGATTAATGTAGTATAAAAAAATATATATATTTAGATTTTATTTATTAGATTAATGTAGTATACAAATATTTATTTTGTTTTTAGATTAAATTTTATATATTTATTTAGAATGGTGTAATATAAAAATATTTATTTTGTTTTTTTAGATTACATTTTATATATTTAATTAGATTAATGTAGTATAAAAATATTTATTTTGTTTTTTTAGATTACATTTTATATATTTAATTGGATTAATGTAGTATAAAAATATTTATTTTTGGATTGCGTTTTATATATTTAATTAGATTAATGTAGTATAAAAAAATATATATATTTAGATTTTATTTATTAGATTAATGTAGTATACAAATATTTATTTTGTTTTTAGATTAAATTTTATATATTTATTTAGAATGGTGTAATATAAAAATATTTATTTTGTTTTTTTAGATTACATTTTATATATTTAATTAGATTAATGTAGTATAAAAATATTTATTTTGTTTTTTAGATTACATTTTATATATTTAATTAGATTAATGTAGTAAAAAAATATTTATTTTTGGATTGCGTTTTATATATTTATATAGATTAATGTAGTATAAAAAATATATATATTTAGATTTTATATATTAGATTAATGTAGTGTAAAAATATTTATTTTGTTTTTAGATTAAATTTTATAAATTTAATTAGATTAATGTAGTATATGTATATATTTTTAGATTCAATTTTATATTTTTATTTAGATTGATGCAGTATTAAAAATATTTAAATTTATTATAGATATTCCATTAATATATTCTATGATGGCTTTTCTATAATTAAATGTTTAAATTTATTTATTTATTACAGGTACTTCTATAGGGCCGTCAATTTACGCAGCACTTTACATATATATTGTATATTCACATCAGTCCCTAACCCTCAAGGGGCATACAATCTAAGGTGTAATAAAATATAAATAAATTAAAATATATAAATAGAACAGAATATATTAAAAGAATAATGGAATATCTATATTTAAAAAATCTAATTTTTTTCTAAAATAAAAAGAATATTTTTTTCTATAATAAATATTTATAGTCTGTGGGAAATCAAATCAAATATTTAAAATATAAATAAGATCTAATAGAATAGCCATCATGGAATATATTAGTGGAATATCTATAATAAATGTAAATATTTTTAATACTGCATCAATCTTAATAAAAATATAAAATTGAATCTAAAAAAAAAAAAAATACATTTTTTACTACAATAACCTAATTAAATTTATAAACTTTAATCTAAAAACAAAATAAATATTTGTATACTACATTAATCTAATATATAAAATCTAAATATATATATTTTTATACTACATTAATCTAATTAAATATATAAAATGCAATCCAAAAATAAATATTTTTATACTACATTAATCTAATTAAATATATAAAATTTATTCTAAAAACTAAATAATATATAAAATCTAATCTATAAACCAAATAAATATTTTTACACTACATTAATCTAATAAATAAAATCTAATCTAAATATATATATATATACTACATTAATCTAATTAAATATATAAAATGTAATCTTAAAAACAAAATAAATATTTGTATACTACACCAATCTAAATAAATATATAAAATGTAATATAAAAACAAAAAAACATATTTATAAACTACATTAATCTATTATATTAAATGTAATATAAAAACTAAATAAATATTTTAATACTATAATAATGTAATTAAATATATAAAATTTAATCTAAAAACAAAAAAATATTTTTATACTATAATACTCTAATTAAATATATAAAATTTATTCTAAAAACAAAATAAATATTTTTACACTACATCTAAATTAATATATAACATTTAATATAAATAAAACCAAATAAAATAGAATTTCTCCATGAATAGCATATCTATATTAATGTAAATATTTGTATATCCTACAAAATAAAATCAGAATTATAATAAAATAAAATCTACGTAAGCCGTCCATTTAAATTCAATTTTCCGAAATTTGTGTTACAAAAATGTAAAATTTATGAGAAACGCGCAAAATTATAATTAAAAAAAAAAAAAAAAAAAAGGTAAAAAGGTACAGCGATCGATTCCGCCAATTTTATTTTTACGCTTTCAGTTACAATTTTATAATCGAACTGGAGCCCGGGGTGGGATTGTCAGGCGGACGGCGAGGAGGGGGGGTTCCGTAAGCGTTCATATTAGAAATAATATATTTATTGCGATTTTCTCCCCGGGGAGGGGGCTCAAAGCGCTTATCAAATTGGTGTTGGGATGGTGGGAGAGAAGAATTTGTCAGGTGTTGCTCGGGGGGAGGGTTACCTTACAGGTTGAGGGTCTTAAGATCCCCATGGCGAGGTGGATCCATGAGCGTGGAAAGAGTCGCCATGCGGGTTGGGGGTCCCCGTGGCGAGGGATTGCCAGGCGGCGAGGTGGATCCTTGAGCGTGGAGTCGCCATGCGGGTTGAGGTCCCCATGGTGAGGGATTGCCAGGTGGATCCATGAGTGTGGAAAGAGTCGCCATGCGGGTTGGGGGTCCCCGTGGCGAGGTGGATCCATGAGCATGTAAAGAGTCGCCATGTGGGTTGGGGGTCCCCGTGGCGAGGGATTGCCAGGTGGATCTGTGAGCATGGAAAGAGTCGCCATGCGGGTTGGGGGTCCCCGTGGCGAGGGATTGCCAGGTGGCGAGGTGGATCTGTGAACGTGGAAAGAGACGCCATGCGGGTTGGGGTCCCCGTGGCGAGGGATTGCCAGGCGGATTCATGAGCGTGGAAAGGGTCGCCATGCGGGTTGGGGGTCCCCGTGGCGAAGGATTGCCAGGCGGCGAGGTGGATCCTTGAGCGTGGAAAGAGACGCCATGCGGGTTGGGGGTCCCCGTG
Organism: Staurois parvus; assembly: GCF_062004578.1. Taxonomy (NCBI): domain Eukaryota; kingdom Metazoa; phylum Chordata; class Amphibia; order Anura; family Ranidae; genus Staurois; species Staurois parvus. Next base: position 278,077 of record NW_028319719.1, on the reverse strand, counting down.
GCGAGGGATTGCCAGGCGGCGAGGTGGATCCTTGAGCGTGGAAAGAGACGCCATGCGGGTTGGGGGTCCCCGTGGCGAAGGATTGCCAGGCGGCGAGGTGGATCCTTGAGCGTGGAAAGAGACGCCATGCGGGTTGGGGGTCCCCGTGGCGAGGGATTGCCAGGCGGATCCCTGAGCGTGGAAAGGGTCGCCATGCGGGTTGGGGGTCCCCATGGCGAGGGATTGCCAGGCGACGAGGTGGATCTGTGAACGTGAAAAGAGACGCCATGCGGATTGGGGGTCCCCGTGGCGAGGGATTGCCAGGCGGATCCCTGAGCGTGGAAAGGGTCGCCATGCGGGTTGGGGGTCCCCATGGCGAGGGATCGCCAGGCGACGAGGTGGATCTGTGAACGTGGAAAGAGACGCCATGCGGGTTGGGGGTCCCCGTTGCTGGGGATGGCGCTTACCTGCGGCTCTGGGCGAGGCGGCAGTCTTCCCTGTCGTACGTTGGGGTGGGGGGGTCGTCCGGGATCCCTCCCTCGTATGCGGCGGAGGTGGGTGTGCGCCTTGAACTGACTATTGTCAGCCGGTGCGGTCTACGCTTCGTCGCGGCGGTTTCCACATCCTGGGGTTGCCATGGCGACCTCACACCATTTAATCCCCGGGGCGGGTGAGAGTCCTGAGGATGAGGGGAGGGAGGAGCGGCTCCCAGATGTTCTAATAAAAAGCCTTTTTCCCGGCTCGGGGGGAGGAGGAGGAGGGGGGGGCTTCCACGGCGAGGGGAGATCCCACCTATTGTGAGAGAGGCGGCGTGTGGAAATGGGGATGACATCTGTCAGCGTCCCCTCCCCTCCAATACACGCACAGAGAGCCCAGGGACCAACGCCGGGACCCCGGAACGCCCCGCGTTTCCTCGCCACCGCCTATGTCGGCGATACGATGCGACACCGACCGCCAAACCGTTCCCAGACCCCCAAATGTCCCCGTATCATTCACCCCCCCAGCCATGATGTCATACTATGGGAGGGCGTGGCCTGTTTATTATGGACATAAGGAGACAGTGACAGCCTGGGGGGAGCGATGTTCTGCAGATCTCTAGGGGGGTCAGTGGTGGAATAATCTGCAGAATGTATCAGTATGGATCTGTCAGGAGGGGGAGGGGACAGAGCGATGTTCTGCAGATCTCAGTGGTGGAATAATCTGCAGAATATATCAATATGGATCTATCAGGATCAGAATAATCTCCTTCCTGTACATGGGAGTGGCTCACACACCTTCAGATTGGATGACGTCGGCGGGCGTACCTGCGTGTTCCATGTTTGCTGTCGCTGTGGGCGGAGCTCCCCATAGGTAGGCTATCAGGGGCGGAGTCACGTCCCTCCCTCACCGATCAGAACATTCAGGATTCTCGGATCGGACACTTTGTATCAGGTTCTGTTCTGATGGAAACACCTGAGTTTTGGGCGACCAATCAGTGAGCTGGGAGGGTGGGGCCAGGTGTCACCTGTGGCTCTAATCAGCCCCCTCCAATCACCTGAGGCTTTGCTGCCCCCCCCTCCCCCCCAGGCATTGAAGGCGATCGCTCAGATATTCGACCGATCTCAGACTCCCGTGTCGGTGAGGTCACGGCGATCTGGATGTCGGTGTGAAGATCACCTGCGTCCGTGGCGTCGCCGCCGAGCGAGCGCCCTCTTTAGCGATTTGCCAACGTAAAAAAAATTGTCCCGTTTAGATGTCGGCATCCGACGAATCGGCTGCAAGCGCACCAAAAATGTCGTGGAAAGGGACGTGCGTCATTCTTGCGTGTGACCGCGCGGCGCCTTTCTGCATTGGTGCGCCGAAAATCACAATGGTCAGCAGTCGTTAAGGAGCGCGGCTGCAATACACGGACGCACCGGCAGGATCCAACGTAGGCGTGAAAATCATCGTGAGAAAAAACGCAGCGCGCTGCACTTTTTTTTTTGTTTTTTAAACATGCGTGGAAACGAGGCCCATGGACATACGTGAACATTTTGTGCGGACGTGGTTTTTCCTGCCATTAAAAGCGCGTCCGCTGCACTTGGTGCAAATGAGCCGTTAAGGAGGCCGTTGCGTCATCGCGCGTTACGCCGCGCAGTGACGTGCATCGGATTAGGAATGGTGCCGAACGCACAACGGATGATAAAACATGCGACCTGAAAATGCGTCGGACCGCAACGTGCCTTGCGCTGCACTGCGCTCTGCTGTAGAATCGATCAGCACCACCACAGAGCAGGCGGGTCGCCATGCGCGGGAGAAATGCGTATTTTAGCGCACGCAGCTTTTCTGTGCTCCAAGGATGAGAAAAATGAACGCGCCTTCGAACTTCAGGGGCCCACATTCATTTTTAGTGCCTTTAAAAATGAGCTCTGCTGCACTTGGTGCAAATGAGCAAGGACGTTGCGTCATCACGTGTTATGGTGCACGGTAACGAGCCGTGACGTTGCGCCATCGCGTATTATGGTGCACGGTGATGAGCCGGGACGTTGCGCCATCGCGTGTTATGGTGCACGGTGACGAGCCGGGACGTTGCGCCATCGCGTGTTATGGTGCACGGGTAACGAGCCGGGACGTCACTCCATCGCGTGTTATGGTGCACGGTGACGAGCCGGGACGTTGCGCCATCGCGTGTTATGGTGCACGGTGACTACCAGGACGTTGCACCATCCTGTGTTTTGACGAACAGGATCGAGCCGGGACGTTGCGCCATCGCGTGTTATAGCGCACAGTAACAAGCCAGGACATTGCGCCATCGCGTGTTATAGCGCACAGTAACAAGCCAGGACGTTGCGCCATCGCGTGTTATGGTGCACGGTAACGAGCCAGGACGTTGCGCCATCGCGTGTTATGGCGTGCACTGGATTATGAATGGCGGCCAAGAACATATGCGACCCAAAAACGTGGCGACCACAACGCGCGGTATGTGCTCTGCGCTCCGCTGTAGAATCGATCGGCACCACCACAGAGCAGGCGGGTCGCCGTGGAAACGCGTCTTTTAGGCTCTGAGGACGGATGAGAAAAATGAAAAAAAAAATTTTAATTCGAGGAAATAAAGGCGACAAAAGTGTTACAAAGTATCAGATGCCCAATGGAGGGAGATTAAAGGGTTAAAAAAAAAAAAAAAAAAAAAAAAAAAAGAGTGCGCTGGCACCACACGGTGGAGGAGAACTGCAACTGCACCACGGCCCACACAGGTCACCAGTCACAGAGGATCTCAGCCTCCCCCCCCCCCCCTTTAGTGTTGGGTGGGGTGTGGAAGGGTTACCCCCCCAGGTCTTTAGGGGCAGATTCGCCCTCTGTGTTTGGCCTGGTGTCACTGAAATTGAATGCAAAATGTGTGTTGTCACCAGAACAGGAAGTGATAAATCTTCCAATGGGGACACCTGGGGGGGCTTCTGTTGTGTCTCCAGTACAGGAAGTGAGGATAGATTTTCTAATGGGGGCACCCGGGGAGCTTCTGTTGTGTCTTCAGTACAGGAAGTGAGGGTAAATCTTCCAATGGGGACACCCAGAGGGTTCTGTTGTGTCTCCAGTACAGGAAGTGAGGGTAAATCTTCCAATGGGGACACCTGGGGGGGCTTCTGTTGTGTCTCCAGTACAGGAAGTGAGGATAGATTTTCTAATGGGGACACTTGGGGGGGCTTCTGTTGTGTCTCCAGTACAGGAAGTGAGGGTAAATCTTCCAATGGGGACACCTGGGGGGGGGCGGCTTCTGTTGTGTCTCCAGTACAGGAGGTGAAGATAAATTTTCCAATGGGGACACCCGGTGGGGGGCTTCTGTTGTGTCTCCAGTACAGGAAGTGATAAATCTTCCAATGGGGACACCCAGAGGGCTTCTGTTGTGTCTCCAGTACAGGAAGTGAAGATAAATCCTCAAATGGGGACACCCGGGGGAAATCTCAGAGGTGACACAACTTCCAACTCTTCCAAACTCCATCCAAAACCGAAATAACATTTTGGCTTCTGAGGAGTATAAAGTAAAAAAAAAAATTTATTTCTAGATTTGGATGGAGTGGAGAAGGTTTAGGCCCCCTGCCAGGTTTTTTTTTACTGTCTGTGTCCCCGTCAGGGAGATTCCCCCTCTCTATCCTTCTTATCATATCATTGAAAGCGAAAGAAAACCCCAAATTTTGGGTTGTCACCAGAACAGGAAGTCAGGGGGAATCTTCCAATGGGGACACTAGTTCTGCTGACAACCAGGGATTCCCTCACTTCCTGATTTGGTGATGGGACAGGAAGTGGAGGGAAATCTCCCCCAATGGGGACACCTTACAGGGGTTATAACTCTCTCTTAGTTAATCCAAAACATTAAAAAAAAAAATGTAATTCAATGATAGAAGAAATATGAAATAATATTATTAATCCTCAAAATAAAAACCCATCATAAACAAAACAGATAAAATAGATAAAATTGGAAGAAATGTGAAATATTAATAAATAATAACAAAAAAATATTTCAAATTTCTTCCAATTTTATCTTTATTAATAAATAAAAAAATAAAATAGATAAAATTGGAAGAAATATGAAATAATAATAAAAAATATAATAGATAAAATTGAAAGAAATATGAAATAATAATAAAAAATAAAATAGCTAAAATTGGAAGAAATATGAAATATTAATAAAATAGATACAATTGGAAGAAATATAAAATATTAATAAATATTAATAAAAAATAAAATAGCTAAAATTGGAAGAAATATGAAATATTAATAAATAAGAAAAAAATAAAAATAGCTAAAATTGGAAGAAATATGAAATATTAATACATAAATAAATATTAATAAATAAAATAGATACAATTGGAAGAAATATGAAATATTAATAAATAATAATAAACAAATAAAATAGATAAATTAAAACAGAAAGAAATATTAAATAATACAAATAAAAAAATACTATATAATAAATAAATCTGTTTAAAAAAATAAAAATACATATTAAATGTTAATAATAAATAATATAAAAAAATCATATAAAAAACTGATACATTTTTGTCCGATTTCAGAGCCGGATCTTTTTCTGCGTCATAAGGATATTTTTTTCTAAAATCTTCGTGAGAAATTCATTCTCGGCAGTATTGGTGGGGGGGGATGGGGGGGTTTGGAGAGGATTTGATCAGGAAATCGCATAAACTTTCATTCCCCAAATTCCTCCGGACACTTACAGCCCTGGAATCCAGGACACGGGGAGGAGACCCTTAAAGGAACAGTCCTCAGCAGCCCGGTACAAGCAGTATGAGCTGTAAGGTGTCAGTCTCCTGCATTCCCTGTACAGCAGAGCTCAGACTGATGGAGGGAGAAGCAGCAAAAGGAGCCAATAAGTTCAGGTACTGACGAGAAGCGTGCGGATAGGAGGAGAGAGCAGAGCGACTGAGATAGATGAGCTCATCACTGTTCTGCTTCTCCTTTCCCTGTCCAATCACAGGCTGGTTGAGGACATCTAGTGGCAGATAAGAAGTACTGCGGGGGGGATCTCCAGCTTGAAGGTGAATATTGCAGCTTTTGTTACTTTTGAGCGGAGTTCTTTCTATGGAATCGTTTTCCTGACGGCAGATCTGCATCCCGTGTCTGTGGGTGGAATCGGCCGTCCGCGGCATCCCACGTCTTGTGACTCCAGAAGAACTCTCTGTGGGATTGAAGGGGCCCATTGTGTGCCCGCTGGGACCGCGCCATCCTCCTAAGAAAAGGGGGTCTGTGTGAGATCCGGAACGTTCTGCTCGCGGAATGTTCTCCAGATTAATCGCCACTTTACAGAGACAGCCGGAAAAAAGGGAAGACGTACTGCCTGAGAAACCCCGCGAAGGGGGCGGGGCCGGACCCAAGAGCTGACACTCACTCCAGCTAGATCTGTCTGGTTTATTGGTTCTATATACACGAAGTCGCCGATGATTAATGATATTATTTCATATTTTTTCTGTTTTATTTATTTTATCTATTTTATTTGTTCATTATGTAGTTATTTCATTTTTTTTATATCTTTAGTTTATTTTTTAATTATTATTCATAATTAACATTTATTTTTCTATTTTATTTTTTTCTATTTTCTTCTATTTTATTTTTTCTATTTTATTTATTTTATTTTTTCTATTTTATTTATTTTATCTATTTTATATGTTCATTATGTAGTTATTTAATTTTTTTTAAATATTTTTAGTTTATTTTGTAATTATTTATTCATAATTAACATTTATTTTTCTATTTTATTTAGTTTTTATTATGTAATTATTTTATATTTATTATGTACGCTTGTTGATAGACTCCACTCCCCCCCTCCATTGCGTCTCTCAATCACTCAAGAGGCAACACAGCTCCTAAAAAGCGGGTGAGGGGGTCTCACTCCTCCTGCTGCACATAATCAGAAAATCCAGAGTGGGGCAGAATCGGGAAGTCGACCTCACACGTTACATGTACAATCTGATCACGTGACACCATACAGGAGCACGTTGGGTGATCAGTACTGGGAGTGCATCGAGGGATGGTGCGGGGGGTGCATCAATCAGTACGGGGGGGGCTCATCGGGTGATTGATCAGTATGTGGGGGGGGCTCATTGGGTGATCAGTACGGGGGGGGGGCCCTCATTAGCTTCTATCTGGAGACGTGGGACTCCCAGTTTTTCCCTCCGTGGAATGCAACCCACGTGGACCTGAGGCTGTGGTTGGGCTGCATGGGACCCCATCCCCCCCCCCGCCCTTCCTTCACTCGGGGCCCCCGGCACTGAAGGCCCTCGTCGATGGAGCTAGCACTTCTTAGACCAATGACAGCACTCTTGGGGTGCACTGACCCCCCCTTGCTGGGTCATATTGTCACCTCTGATTCTGGTGACCGGTCCCGGCTGTACCGGATTGCTGCACCATTAGACCCCGGGCGTACCCCGTTACTGCCACACTGTGATCCTGCGGATTGTCCCTGGCTGTACCCCCAGTTGCTACCATTGGACTCTGGGTGTACCCCCTTTGCTGTACCCTATTATTGTCCTGTCATCCTGTTAGTTGTCCCCGGCTGTTCCCTGGATTGCTACCACTGGACTCTGAACAGGCTGTACCCCCAGATTCTACCACTGGACCGGCTGTACCCCCAGATTCTACCACTGGACAGGCTGTACCCCCAGATTCTACCTCTGGATAGGCTGTACCCCCAAATTCTTCCACTGGACTCTGGGTGTGCCCCTTTACTGTATCATATTGCTACACTGTGATCCTGCTGATTGTCCCTGGCTGTACCCCCAGATTCTACCATTGGACTCTGGACAGGCTGTACACCCAGATTCTACCACTGGACAGGCTGTACCCCCAGATTCTACCACTGGACAGGCTGTACCCCCAGATTCTACCATTGGACTCTGGACAGGCTGTACCCCCAGATTCTACCACTGGACAGGCTGTACCCCCAAATTCTGCCACTGGACTCTGGATCCTGCTGATTTCCCCCCGGCTGCACTGCTGTCCTGCATCTCCCTGGACCTGACCCCCGCTCATCCACATTGCTCCCGGGTACCCCATGGACCAAGACATTACCTGCAGTAGTCCCCAATCCTCCGCTTACCCCCCCCCATAAAGAACCCCCTCTGTAGCGGGGGACCTGAACCACGTCTGATCTCTGCGGGCGGTCCGCTCTGCTCACGCCCCCATCACACAACATGTCAGCGATCGGTAAGCGCAGCAGGAAACGATCGGAGACGTCCCATCGGCACACAAGACACCATCGTACATTTGGGGGTCACTTACTGCGCCCGGTGGGCTCCCGCACGGTCCTGGCATCTCCGCGTCTCCTCTCAGTCTCTGCCTTGAGCCGGCGCCGGGGTCACTGTCAGCTCCGGGAAAAGCAGATTACAGAAGATTTACCAACCTCACTCCCATAACCCCATTAGTGACGCTCACAGCAGCCAACGGGAACTGGCGGCCACTCGGATCCCTGACACAAAAGGGTTGTCCCCCCCCCCCCCCTGCTGTCCCTCCACCCCCAGGACTGGAGGCCGACCTCACACAAGTATCTGACCCAGAAAACCCACGGCCTCCGAGAACCACGAGACCGCGCGGGGGGGGGGAAAAGAGAGGAGAAACCGGCAGCCAGGGAAATTAATCCGCACGCCGCGTCCAGCAAACACCGCAGCTGAGCGAAGGACAGCAAGTCCACCTGATTACCCAGCCACCTTGCGGCCAGATTCAGCAGGATTTTCACAGTGCTTATGGAAGGGAGGCCCACTGCCTGAAAGGCCCTGTTTTTTACTGTTTATTTTTATATACAGAATAAAAAAAAATAAATAAAAAAAAGATAAAGTATAATAAGGACAATACACAGATATAATAATAAAAAATTAAAATATCTCCATTTATTTAGTATTTTTTATTTTGTGTAATTTATTCTAAATATATATATATATATATATACATATCTTATGATAAATTAGAAAAATAAACAAAATAAAAAATACTAAATAAATGGAGATATTTGAATATTTTAATATTATATCTGTGTATTGTCATTATACTTTTTTTTTCTGTATATAAAAAATATATATAAAAATAAATATATATTTTATATATTTATTTTTTTATTTATTTTATTGTAAATATATATATATTACTTAAAAAAATAAAATAAAAAAATTATATATATTAATTAAAAAAATAAAATAACAAAATTAAATATATATATATATATATATATATATATAAATTAAAAAAATAAAATAACAAAATTATATATATATATATATATATATATAAATATACACACAATAAAATAAATAAAAAAATAAATATATGTATTTGTATATTTTGTCCGTTTTTCACTGCCTAGCCCTGTAAATATTTTCCTATTAAAAATATTAAAAACCACTAAAAAAAAAGTTTAGCTTTAAATATAATTTAAAAAATAATTTAGAGGAGAAACAACAAAAGTCAGGGATTTTTTTTTTTTTATTTTTCTCCCATATACACAACATATTTTGCTGAAGTGCTGCGATTGAGATATAAGCTCAGAACGAACAGGCTGCATGAAATCTAATCTTAGCTCACGGCTGCCCTCTGTGACTCTGCAGACTGGCCTCCTATCTGCATGCTGCAATGGCCTCCTCCTATCTGCACTTTTCAATGGCCTCCTCCTATCTGCACGCTGCAATGGCCTCCTCCTATCTGCACGCTGCAATGGCCTCCTCCTATCTGCACGCTGCAATGGCCTCCTCCTATCTGCACGCTGCAATGGCCTCCTCGTATCTGCACGCTGCAATGGCCTCCTCCTATCTGCACGCTGCAATGGCCTCCTCCTATCTGCACGCTGCAATGGCCTCCTCCTATCTGCACGCTGCAATGGCCTCCTCCTATCTGCACGCTGCAATGGCCTCCTCCTATCTGCACGCTGCAATGGCCTCCTCCTATCTGCACGCTGCAATGGCCTCCTCCTATCTGCCCGCTGCAATGGCCTCCTCCTATCTGCACTTTTCAATGGCCTCCTCCTGTCTTCTTGTTTCTTGTATCATCACTGGTAGAGAGATAACAGGATGAGATTGCTACACATCGGTCCAAGGAGCACACAGACACGGGTCGGGTTCATTGGTCTTTATTGAAAAGCGTAAAGCACAGAAATTTGCTGCTATTGTAAATCATAGAAAGAAAGCAAAAGCAACGGAAAAAAAATATACAATCATCAGGGAAGAAGGGGGCGGGGCTGGATTGGGCGGGGCTAGATTGGGGCGGGTCCCCCCCCTCCCCCGGTCAAGGAGAACGCTTTATAAGGCACTTGAAGAACATTAACAAGGCGACTGATCTGTACCCTGAAATCTGAGCGGTTTAGGACCAGGAGGCGTCGCGGCGCAACATATTGGCCGACGTTACGCGCAATACCGGAAAAGACTCCAGGGCCGTCCTAAGGCACTTGGGGAAAACTTCCTGCAACCAATTTAAGGGCACATTAAAGCGTCGAGGTCGGTTCCTCCGTCTAGCCGTAGCGGTGAAGTACGAAGTATTTATATTTAAAAAAAAAAAAAACAACAAAAAAAAACCCAACAAAAAAAAAAACAGCAAGAAAAGAAAAAAACCACAACTTTCCTTTGTGCAAAATCAATGGCTGGATAAAAAAACATCTTCGCGGTTTCCTGCGCACGACATACAAACAAAGCCAGCGTAAACGCAACTGCCACTAGCGCGTTTCAACAGTACTTAACCCACTTTCCAAATCAGCGTTTCCCCCTCCGGCAGGGAAAATAAACGACTTTGCAAAGACCACTTATACAAAAAGATCCGGGGTTATATTTTTAATATTTTATATCATTTTTTTTTTAATATATATAATTTTTTTTTTTGAGGTCCAAATGCTTCAAGAAAACTGTGCTTTGTATTTTTATGTACGATCGGGGGTGGGGATAAGGCTTTCGCTTACAACAGCAAAAAAAAAAAAAAAAAAAGATGATGAGCAGAATAATAGGTTTTGATTAATTGTGCGATTAGAAATATTTTTTTTTTTTTTTTTTTTTAGTATCATAAAACACCAGTCGTTAAAGGATTTTGGCAAATAAATTGTATCCATTAGATTTTTAGAATAAATGGCAACAATGCAAAAAGGTCGCGGTCCAGGATCA